>NC_056743.1:1924070170-1924122670 GCF_019279795.1 Protopterus annectens | reverse complement strand
TGAGGTGGTAGTTGTTTGGGTGTCCGCTTTGGTGGCCTCTGCTTTTTTGGTAGATTTTTGATCAGAGCCTCCGAGTATGTCTTTGTGTGTTTATGTGTATGATTTGAAGTTGTGATAGTACTATGTGAGACTGGGTATGTGGTGTGTGTGGTTACCTTCTCCTCCTGTCTGGTCTTGCCAGTCCTATGTTGAGAGAGCTCAGCCTCCAGTTTGGCTGTATAGTTGCATCTCTCGCATGTATTTGTGTTTTGTGGGAGAAGGAGAGGGTTTGTCTGTGTACATGAGGCAAGTGTAACATTGCCTTAATATTCCCAGGTTCACCAGCTGAGCAGGAGAGGACACTAGCAACTGATCCCTCGACATGCTAGAAGGAATAGACAAAGAAACTTAAAAAAAGACTCCGGGGGATGTGGGCGATCGAGAAAGGGGTTTTAGGCTGGTGGGGTACTATCTATAATAAAAGTGCTATATCAAGGTGAAAAGTACTGTAGGAGCAAGTGCTAGGCTTTACAGATAGAGAATAGTCTACTTGGGAATCAAGTAGAGATGAACTTTTTAGTTATAGGATACGTTGGTTAGATCAGTAGTACAGTTCAAGGAAGGCTGTTTTAAGGGAAAATTTGAAGAGTGGACTTTAGGTAGCCCGAATAGTTTAACCTTGATTAACCGCTGCTCTTGTGTGCTCCTGTGGCAACTCACGCTAACGCGCGCTTTATAGCAGGGGGCTGGAAAAAACAGGAAATGACCCAAAATGGCCAATGAATTACTAGTTGCTGTCTCTAACCACTCCTCTGAGGACAAACAGGCAGCTCAGTACTCCCCACTCTCACTGGTGAGTAAAGAAACTTCCCTCTGGCCACACAAGAAAATGGAGGAACACAGGAACCAAATACAAAGCCCAGGGATCAGCAAATCTGGTCACTGGAACAACTAGCTAGGAAAGTTTGGAAAGCAGAAGTATTTTTTTGGTTTTTTTAGTTTTTTTTTTTGCAGACACAGACAGAAAATACAGTAAATGCTTTGTTATTCGACTAAATTGCTATCAAAGGCTAGTACACTTGAGTGTATTAGCCTGTTTGTTAACTTTTAAGCAAATCTTTAGCCAAGAAGTGCAATCAACAATTTAAGCACAGAAAAACAGGTAATATAATAGTAATATAAGCACAAACAGTGGTCGAAAAGCACAAAAGATCGAAAAAAGCAATAAAAAATGCTAAAAAATACTTATAATCAAGAAAGCCACTTTTTCTGCTCTCTGCTGCCTTAGGAACTCTGCAGGGGACCACGAGGAGCTATACCAAGTTCTCTAATGCCAGAAAAGCCCACACATACATACATACACACACATATTATATATATATATATATATATATATATATATATATATATATATATATATAGGGTACCTGTCAAATCTTCAAATGCTCAAAATTTCCAACGTTACATGGTAGAGACAAAATGTTCGAAATTTTGAGTGCTTGAAGACAGACTTTTAATGGCACCATACGGTGCAGCTAGGGAGAATTTCCCTTTTCTGCACTGAAGTACGGTCTCAGAGTTGTTATATTTAAGTAGGGGGGGTGTGAGGGGTGCAGGGGGGCTTGCCTACACTGTTACAGTGATTTTTTTCTGTGCTTTCTTTTTCTTTTATGTTCGAACATCCAAATGTCATATACACACACACACACACACACACACACACACATATATACACACACACGTGTGCGTGTACATATATATACACACACACACACACGTGTGTGTGTATATATATATCTAAATATATATTTATAGATATATGTGTGTGTGTATATAAATATATATATATATATATATATATATATACATATATATATACATATATATACACACACAAATATATATACACACAAATATATTATACATATATATATATATATATATATATATATATAGATAGATGTATAATATATGTGCGCGTGTGTGTGTATATATATATATATATATATATATATATATATATATATATATATATATATATATATATATATATATATATATAGATATATAAAAATGGATCTATATTTTATTTATTTATTTATTTTACATTTATTGACCGGGGTAGTTTAACTGGATATATGCCCATTTTCAGTAGAGGCTCGGGGAGAAAAGCTCCAAAAGTAACACAAAGCAGTACTAAAAAAGCAGCCTTAACAATAAGCTGAATAATAAATGATTACAAAGACAACAAAGCAGTAGTAACAGGAAGAAAATATTACAAAATATTGGTATACAGGACAAAATAATGCATTTAAGAATAAGATGCAACAGATGGTTTACAGTAAATAGTACATGATGTTCACAAAAGGTAATTAATTTAAGTATCCTAGATGACAGTACGCCTTTCTGAAACAGCAAGCAATATTGAGTTAGCATACAAGTAGGATCATGGAGATAATAGTAGCAAAGACAGAACATTAGTGAGGGTTGCTGCAGGGGCATAACCAATGTGTTTTGAGGTGTCTTTTGAGATTTTGTTTGAAGTGGGGTAGGGAAGAAAGTGAAGTTAGTTCACTAGGTAGTAGGTTCCAGTTTTTTCCTGCAGTGTTAAGAGAAAAAAGACATGATGTAGAGTGCATGCAGAGTATCACAAAATCGAACTTCCAAAATGTCAAACACCATAACTTCGAACTTGGAAGATCGAATTCGGATTACATTGAAACTTCAAAACAGCAAATTTTTTCCCAGGGAAAAAAATTTGCTGTTCCGAAAAACACACAACACAATCACACTAAACACCTTCAAAACCTACACTAAACCTAACATACACCACTATCTATGCACTATCCTTAACCCAGCCCTAACCCGAATGTCCGTCAGTATCGCACACTTACCTGACCCGCGCCCTAACCCTGAAGTCCGGCAGTACCCATACTCTTACCTTGACCTGGTCCGAAAACTTTCGAACTACCAAGTTTGTCCTTCTGGTATTCGGCGCTCTTAACATTCGATTTCATGATAGGAACATATATATATATATATATATATATATATATATATATATATATATATATATATATATATATATATATATATATATAGAGAGAGAGAGAGAGGATTCTACTTTATATATATATATTGGAGGGATCTTTGCATATTTCACATTACATATATATACCATTGGGACTTATTATTTTGGTTGTACTTCTGTCATTAGAGGGTGGGGTTTAATAGGGTGTAATGGTAGGATTAAGATTGTGTCTTTTTGACACACTTATCCTCTTTATATTCACATCAGTGGACCTGTTTTCTTTTCTTTTATTTAAGAAATGGGGATGTTCACATGTTTATGTATACATTTGAGTTTATAGGTGTGGTTTAATGTCAGGCATTATAGCATTTATTAATGATAATCATAGTATTATTTATTTAAGCTAGTGCTTGACAGAGACATACATTTGAGCATTCACATTTCTGTTCATGCTAATAGTTGATTTATTATTTTTTAATTTTATTATTTTTATTATTACATGAATTAGTAATAAAAACTTTAATCCGTAGCCTTAATGTGCTCGGGTTAAATGTTTAAACTTTTGTGCACTGTTTCTTTAAGGAGTGACGTTTTGTATACGCATTGAGCGTATATTTAAATCTGCCTTTCATATTTTTGACTGCACACTGAGGACGCTGTGAGCGAAACCGGCCACCGGTTTGTGTTATGGGGCTGTGATAGTCCTAATAAATTACTTTCTGCTTGAAGCTGACTTTGCGATTCATTTTTCTGAGTGCTGGGATTGTTTGTGGAATATATATATATACACAGAGAGAGAGAGAGAGAGAGGATTCTACTTTGTTTCGTTGAATCTCATTTCACCCCGACCAGTTCACTGAAAACTCAAATTACTGAAAACTCATTTCACTGAACTGCATTTAGTACATAGGGCACTGTGTAGAGTACTGTAAGGCAAGTAAAAGGTATATGCTCTTTTCCCCACTGCCGTGCAATCCTGGAGATACTATATATAGTTGGGGGGGGGCACAGCCCCCCCATTAGGGGGTGTGGGGGGCATAACCCCCCACTTAGAGTACATATTGTCTTCTGGAGAGAGTTAGTCATTGGTGGTGTAACTATGCATGTCTACTGTTTAAAATGTATTGTTTTGAACGTTTTGGTAAAATAGAATATAAAACATATCTCACACACATCACACATCACACATCACACATCACACATCACACATATATTCGTATATATGTATGGCATTTCTAAAAGGTTAAAAGGAGGCCGGCACAATCTGCAGTAATGAGACCCTGTGGTTGGTGGAGTTTACTGCTTACCTTTAACATCAGCCCACACATACTGAAAATCATGCCCAGCAGGTTCATGTAATCAGGGGTCGGGTCCTCGAGTGTTGGATTATTCTCTGTAGATGGCGGTTTATACCTGTGGAGAGAAAATATAAAAACTATTACAAACTATGCATTTTTTATTTATGCAACTAGGTTGTCATCTATCACCTGATCCTGCAGCGTACCAGAATACTTGCGTCTTACTCATGCATTCTACATCAGCATATCTTAGTGAACCTGTTTACAACTCAGTTTACATGCTTCTCTGGTACGGGCACTAAAAACAGCAAAGAATGGGAAGAAAGGTAGAAGGAAAGGCCTGGGCAGATGATGTCGCAGCAAAAGGTGATCACAGCAACACTAGAACTAAAGAGGGAGGATGGTACTTTTGGTCTCCATTTTAGTCTGCTATGGAATAATCTACCCGAAAATATTAAAGGAAATACACCAATGAAGTGAATTCAAAGCTACAGCAAAACTGCACACAGAAATGGTAATGCAGACATGGAGTCACATAACATCACACGGCTTGGAGAGTTCACCAGCAGTCACTTCTCGCAGCGAACATGTTCTAGCTATAAAATGTGGTTCTAGAGTAACCCAGAATCTACTCATTACTAGTCATATTACTATAAAATGACGATATTTACATATATGCATATATTATACAGTCACATACTTAGATGCGCACACATACTGCTCATTAAAATGTATTCATGTTTTTTTTTTTTAATTATTTTTGATTTTCAATAGTATAAATAATTTCATACAGTTCTAAAAACAATGTAATGCAATACTTTAACACAAATTATATACAGAGTCCAAAATAGTTACCAAATCTTCAATAATATTACATTTTGTCTAATAATTTTTTTAAGCTTTATCCAGGCAATTTGTTTGAGAGTCACATTTGAGGAGTGTAACATAGCTGTTTGTAATTCCCTGCTACAAGTAATCTCAGTAAGAGATATAAATTCATTAAATGAGAGGTTATTTTTACATTTCCAATTTCTAGTGATAATTTTTCTTGCTATAGCAAGTAGAGTCCAAAGAAGGTTCATTTGATTCAGTGGAACATACCTTAGCATTGGTGCATTAAAAAGTATCATAGAATTAGAGATATCACATCTGTCCGACCACAAAGCTTTAATGAGATTTTTAAACTCCATCCAAAATGTTGTTCTTGTTCTGCATTCTAAAAACATATGTGCCCAATCGGCATCTATTAGCTCCTCACATCTCCAAACATATATTAGTATCTTTCTTGCTTATTCTAGTGGCTTTTTGTGGTGTAATAAAACTTCTATGGATAAATTTCCATGTAAAAACTTTTCAATATGTGGATGAAGATGTATAATATACAGATTTAAGAATTAAAGTTTTATCATTCTTATGTATTTGTGAGTTATTTAAGTTGATCATATATTTCCATAAATTGTCTTCAAATCTAAGAATGTTAAAATCTTGACAACGAGACACCATTATTATAACCTATACTGGTGAATTCAAAAAGGATGGATAACTTTTTGGGAAGGTCTGTTATACCAGAATAATTAAATCTTTTAGATTCCGTTAAAATATATTCTCTGAAGGTTTGTACATTTAACCAGTTATTTTGGGAGACATTATACCTGGCTAAAAGGTAAGTAATGTCATGGATATTATTATTTCCTAAAAACTGATGCCAGAATATTAAGCCATTTTCTTCCATAGTTTTTATTTTCACCATGTTGAAGGAGTCAGAACATCCCTTAGTTAAGATTATTGGAAACAATAAAATGGACAAATTATTATTCAAAAGGTTCTTATTGTTACTTTGGTTGTGATATCACCGATAAGTTCATACAGGATTGTATGTTACATGACAGATTTTTATATATATATATATATATATATATATATATATATATATATATATATATATATATATATATATATATATATATATATATATATATACATATACACATACAAATAGATAGGTATATATCCATTTATATGTATATATATATATATATATATATATATATGTATATATATATATATATATATATATATATATATATATACACACACACACACACACACACACACACACACACACACACACACACACACACACACACACATGCATACATACACACACTTTTTATTGTATTCTTAGCTAGGTAGGATTCGATTTTATGTAATATAGTAGCTTAAGATTTGTATTATTCTAGATTAAGCATAACGAAATAAGAAATATGTCATGATACAAGTTTAAGGACAACTTTTTTAAACATTTGATAATTACATTATTCACAGTAATAGATGCTTTCACATTACAGAAGTTTAGCACAATATTTCAGTTATCTCTAAGTCACTTATGTAAAGGGAATACTTAGATAAGCTTAGGACATAATTTGATATAGAGATGAAAGAAAACAGAACTATTGTTTATAAAATGGATATATCAAACAATTCTAGAAATAAGTAAGATAATATTGAAATGATATTATAATGAATTCGTAATAAAATGAAAAGCTGAAAAAATAATAAATTCTTAAAATAATATTTTAAATATCATTTAGAAATTTAATATACAACTTCCGTTATAATTACTTCTACATATTCAATTACAATTTTTAATAAGAGTTTTAGGTCTTTCTTAAAATTACATATATTAGTACTCTATGTACAGAAAAGATTACATTCTAGGGTAGTAGTCTTAATTCAATCATTTTATCTGTCACATAGTAATATTTATTCATCCCGGAGAGTTAACAGGTTGTAGTTTGTTGGTTCAATAAAATATTAGGTAGCAGCATTGGAGAATGATAGTCTTGAGCACTAAGGATGACAGAGGGTGGTATTGATGAGTTACTCATCAATCCAGGAACTAGATGTTCCACGGGTAGATTTGTATATAGTTATATTTTCATTTTCTCTGAACATTACTTGTTAATTAAGTTCTTTGTTTTTTGATGCCTGCTTTATCCTTTTCAGAGTTGCCCCAGCACTTAATGGATGTAAGGCACAGAATCACACATAGGTAAGGTGCCAGCCCATCACAGGCTATAATACATCTACAAGCAATTTACAGACTTGCTAATCTACCTGTTGGTGTGTCTGTAGGATGTGGGAGGGAAACCTTCTAGTGAAAACCAATGCGCATACAGGGAGAAGACATTCTGAACAGGAGCACCTCATCTCTCTCTCTCTTTCGGCTTTTCCCGGTTAGGGGTCGCCACAGCGGATCACCTTGTCCACTCATGATTGGCAGTGGAGTTTTAAGGTGTAGAGTTCCCAGCCCGGTGCCCAGCCTTCCACGGAAGGTACACACACACTCACGCCTAGGGCTAGCACCTCATGCTAGCATTTATTATTTGCCTGAGATGAGACTGAAAACAGTCTGTCGTAATCAATGATCTACCCCACTCAACAAAATAAAAAAAAATAAAAAATCTATGTAAAAACTTGCCATTTCTTTTGGTTTCTCACCAAAGTAGAGACTACCACAGCCATGTGAAACGATAAAACATCATTCAAGGTTGAATTTGAAAAAGTTAATGCTGTACTGGAGTTTTGTTGTTTGAAATATAAGATTACTACATTTTATCTACCTACTGTAAATTTCAGGTGTACATATTCACAGTGTCCAGACGCTTTTCTTCCCTACGCCTTCAATGAAAATGGGCGACATCAGCTGGACAGCCCAACTGACAAAAAAGAACAGACACAGAACGCAGTTCTGCATATATACCTCTGCACTGCTTTCTTTCAAAGGCAGAGTTACGCAGCTAAGCCAGTCTCTCTTGATTCTGAATCATAGCTCAAAAAAAATCTCCCAGAACCTGGACCTCCCCCTTCTGGTTCATCCCTCAGGGCCAAACTTTAACCACAGATGCTTCACAGACAGCCTGGGGGACTCATTTCCAACACCTTCAATCCCAGGGCAGATGGGAAAATCAATTCAGACAACACACAAATTGGAAAATAGCGGCAGTTTAAAAGTGCTTAGTAGCTTTCAAAGATCAGTGGAAACCTGGGGTCCTGCTTGTTAAAACAGACAGTACCACTGTCATGTGGTACATAAACAAGCGGGCACTCACTCCTACCCTCTGTCAACTAGCGATGCAGGTTTGGGACTTTTGTACAAAATAAATGAGCATTTGCTTCATTTGTGTTGTGTATTTGTGCAAGTTATAATGTTGAATTTTAATTAAAAATTAAAGCAGCTTGTATGCCCTTTTTTGTTGGAGGAGTCCTTCGAAATGATGCAGCTTAACAAATGCTCCATTATGTCCATTTATTTATGTTACGGTGAAATTTAAACAGCTGATTTTCAGGTCTTTTGCAGGATAAGAAGGGAAATTATCGTATTTTTTGTGCTGCTTGCAGTTTCAGCTGCAGAACATGTAAAAAGCACATTGATCACAGCAAGATAAACTTGCAGACATCTTTGTGCCCCTATAAGGAGAATAATTAAATGATACTGACAGGCGAGTAGCAACCTTTGGTTGCTAATGTGAAGTATGTACATTTACCACTAACTTGCGTTAGTTGATCAGATCCATTTTCTGTCTTTTGTTTACTTTGATATTTTTTCTATATTTTCAAATAACGGTCTCATTTTAATTTATCCTGTAGTAATTTTGTACAAAACCCCAAGAAAAATGCTCACTGTGTATAGTTGCTGAAGAGTTTTATTTTTCTGTCTTTTTAGTCTGTTTTTACATTGTTCATAGTATAAGTACTATGAGAAAGAATACAGGTTTGCATCCGAGTACTCTGCAAGAAAATGTAGATCTGTTTCATCAGAGCAGGTTATGGTATTTTTATCAAGAAGTCACATTAAGACAGGATTCAGTACTTTAAGTACATTTGTGTCAGCAAGTCACTAGTACTGTCATTGAAGTGCTGTAGCTGAGAAGTAGGCATGTTATTTTAGTCTTCTTGCAGCTATCTCTTACGCATAGGTTTTCCGAGATCTTTTTAGAGCTTCTTGTTGAAGTGTACTCTTCCTTCAGTAAATCATGAGTATGTACAGAAATGTCTATGACAGTAGGACACTGTAAGCACAGAGTTAACTGGATTTTGGCAGAATGTATGTGGGTTATACAGTCTGCCACATGTAACAGATGAGATTGCCTTTTTCTGTATAGCTTACCTCTGCCATGTTAGCATTTTCTGGGCTTTCATTGTGCATCCTTAAATTACGCCCTTTTCTAACTTAGCAGTAAATGAGCAGATATATCCCTGTTTTTGCTTAGTGTCTGAAGCCTTAGTTAAATATGAGGGGAGTGCCAGCAAGTATGGCCTGTTAATTGTTTTCCTCATGAGTGTGCTAAAGTCTCAAAAATAGAAGTTATGTTCTTACCATAACGTTCCATGTTAGTTGTCTTCTTCTCGCCTTCTTTCTTGCTGGATGGGTTCGGAGCCGACCTCGGCTCCGACTCGGCCACTCTAAAAGCTCGAGAGTTGGATCCACCGGCTCTAGGCTCCCCTTATATCCCACAATGCTAGGCGGTATTACCTCAGATCTCATTTGTAAGCTAGGCCCAGCCAATAATAAAAACCAGAACTACTGGAAATGGGAGAACCCACCTCTATAAAAAGGAAGGGAAGAAGGTGACCTGAAGCCTGATCAAGGAATATATGCACAGCAGAGCATATACCTATAGCAATAGAGGTGGTAGAAAGAGAGGTCACAATCAAACTCCTCTAGGTCTGTCCAGGCTAGGGGGAAGGAGGGTGGGACGCAAGAAAGAAGGCGAGAAGAAGACAACTAACATGGAACGTTATGGTAAGAACATAACTTCTATATGTTAAGTTGTCTATCTCGTCTTCATTCTTGCTGGATGGGACCGCGTCCCTAGCACCTTGTCCCGAGTGGCCTATCGGAACAGACTCTTGAGAACAGTGGAACCAAAGTTAGCTCTATGTCTAGAAGCTAAATCCAACTTATAATGAGAAATGAAAGTGAGGAGTAGCCCAAGTAGCCGCTGCACAAATGGTGTCAATAGGCAGCCTGTCTTGGAAGGCTATAGAAGTAGCCAAAGCTCTGGTGGAGTGGGCCTTAGGTTTGTTAGGCAGCTTTTGGTGTCTAATTTCATAAACAAAGGAAATCAGAGATGTTAGCCATCTGGAGAGTGATACCTTCGAAACTGAAAGTCCCTTTCTGCCTTCTGCATAAGAGACAAACAACTGGTCAGTTTTTCTGATCTGTTTGGTCCTATCCAAATAATACCTTAACTGACGATGAACATCTAGCCAATGCAATTTTTGTTCAGACCTGTTAGAAAAGTTAGGAAAAACACAGGAGGTCAATGCTTTGATTTAGGTTAGACAGAGGCTACTTTAGGTAAAACAGATGGATTGGTTCGTAAGGCCACCCTGTCTTTATGAAACAATAGATACGATGGTCGACTGCTGAGTACATGAAGTTCTGAGACCCTTCTAGCTGAAGTAATGGCTACCAGAAAGAGAGTCTTCCAGGATAGCAATTTCAATGAACAGGAAGCTGCAGGTTCGAAAGGGGAAGAATCAAAGATGTGAGAACTAAATTAAGGTCCCAAGAAGGAGGAGGATTTCTTATAGGAGGTCTGAGAAGAAAAACTCCCTTCAAAAAAGCTTTGCAAAGCTTGTGAGACATGATGGCAGAATCTGAAATGCCCACATGAAAATTAGATATAGCTGACAATTGGACTTTGAGAGTAGAAGGAGATGAACCTGCGGGAAAGAGTTCAGCTAGAAAATCAAGAACTATTTGGATGGGAGCAGTGAAAGGATCTAAGTCCCTTCCTTGAGCCCAATAGGCAAAACGTTTCCACTTACTAAGATAAATCTTTCGAGTGGAAGATTTATGGGAAGCTATCAAAATATCTCAAACAGTGTGAGATATTTGAGGAAGCCTGGCTAAGGTTGGAACTGGAGGAGCCAAGCAGTGAGGTTCAAAGATGGGAGGGAGCGATGAAACTGACCCGACTGATGGATCAAAAGATCTGGAACTAGGTCCAGATGCCAGGGTTGCTCCAACAGAAATTGATGTAGAAAGGGGAACCAAACCTGTCGAGGCCAGTAAGGAGCAATGAGGATCAATGAGGCCTTCTGAGCGATAGCTTTCTGTATCACTTGAGAGATTAGTGGGAAGGGAGGGAATGCATACAGAAGTCCCCGGGGCCAAACTTGGACTAGAGCGTCTCTGCTGGGCTGGCCTGGTAAGGGGAAGAGGATGAAATAATCTTTGCACTTGCTGTTTTGGGGAGAAGCAAAAAGGTCGCAGCAAGGCTGACCCCACTTGAGAAAAACTTTCTCCAAGATAGAATCTTTCAGAGACCACTCGTGAGGCATGAGGATAGCTCTGCTCAACTTGTCCGATAAGATTGGACTTCCGGGAATGTGCGTTGCTACCAGAAAACGCTGAGAAGAAATTGCCCATTGCCACAGTCTGAGTGCTTCTCGACATAGGGGGTAGGACTTGGTTCCGCCTTGTTTGTTGATATACCACACTACAGACATGTTGTCCATCTGAATTGCTATCGTTCCCAAGGGAAGAGAGTCTTGAAGGGCTTGCAACGCTAAAAGCACTGCTCTCATCTCTAGAACATTTATATGCAAGTGGCGTTCGATTGGTTGCTATATGCCCTGGACTGTTCTGCCCTGATAATGCCCCCCCCACCCGATCAGGGAGGCGTCCGTTGTCAGAGTAGCAACCGGAGGGGGAAGGACAAAGGGTCTTCCTAGGAAGAGCTGGGGGGAAGAAATCCACCAAAGAAGATGATTCCTGCATGCTTGCGTAATCACAATGGTGTGGGACATCGGAAGTTGCTGGTACGACCACTGTGTGAAGAGCATCCATTGAAGGATTCTCATGTGAAATCTGGCTAAAAGAAGTAGAGGGATAGCAGCCACCATAATCCCCAGTACTTTTAGAACCAATCTGACTTTGACTCTGTTGCTGTGGAATAGAAGGGAGACCAGTTTGTGTATGTCTGCTATTCTTTGGTCTGTAAGTCTTGCAGACATGTTGACTATCTAGATTTCCGCCTATGAAGGTAATAACACGACAAGGCGACAAAACAGACTTTTCGCAATTTGAGATACCTAACTTTTGAAAAATGCGAAAGGTGTAGTCTCTGGCAATCAGAAGAAGATGCTTGGTAGGAGCTGTGAGGAGCCAGTCGTCTAAGTATGGAAACACCTGGAATCCTTGACGTCTCAGATGAGAAGCTACCACTGCCATGCATTTGGTAAACACCCGGGGAGCAGTGGTGAGTCCAAAGGGCAGGGCTCTGAATTGAAAGTGACTGGTTCCCAGCCTGAAGCGGAGGAATCTCCTGGAGCGTCTGTTCATTTTTATATGATAGTACGCATCCTGAAGGTTTAGAGAGCACATCCAGTTTTCCTTTCCCAATAGGGGTAGGATGGATTGTAGCGTGACCATCCGAAATCTTGTTTTCTTGACAGACTTGTTCAAGATACTGAGATCCAAAATTGGTCTCCAGTCCCCTGTTTTCTTTGGAACCAAAAAGAACCTGGAGTAGATTCCGGATCCTTGCTGGTCTGCTGGCACTGGCTGAATGGCTCTTTTTGCAAGCAGCTTTGAAATTTCCAATGCTGCTAGATCCCTTTGAGCGGGTGGAACATCTGGAAGGGATTTTCTGGATTGGTTTGGAATGCGAAAGAACGGAATGGAATAGCCTTCGGAAATGATGGACTGTACCCACTTGTCTTGAGTTAGGGATCGCCAGGCTTCTGGGTACAGTGATAATCTTCCCCCGACTGCCTCCGAAGGTGGACAGTCGGGCAACACCTCAGGGATGCTGAAGGGCTTATCGGAAAAGGTTTCTCGATTGCCCTGGTTCTGCGGACCCCCCCTGCCTCTAGGGCGACGTTTACCATTATTGTTCCCCCCTCTGCCTCTAGAGGGGAACCGACTCTGTGCGTCAGGCAAAGTTCCTTGAGATTGTTTGCGGAACCACATCTATCCACTTTTCTGGCCTTTGGGGTAAGGTCTAGGAGGAGTAGAAAAACTGACTCCGACGGCAGAAAGTTTTGCCATCTGTCTCGCACCTTGTCAAGGTTTCTTTCACTTGAGGACCAAAAAGAGACGATCCATCAAACGGGGAATTAGTGAAAGACGTTTTAAAGGGGCCCGCAAAATTGCACAGCCGCATCCAGGCATGCCGGCGTAAGGCCACACCTGTCCCTGCGGCTCTGCTCGCTCCATCAGCCGCATATGAAAGGAGGCGCATGGAGGAGTTAGCTATAGAATTTAGGGTAGCCAGCTGAGTGTTCATCTTATCCTGAAAACCCGTAGCTGTAGGATCCTTTAACATCTCACTCACTTCCTTGATCAGGTCTCTTTGAAGACGAGTGAAATGACAGAGGTAGTTCAGCGAACGCATAGCAAAGGTCGCCGATGAAAACATCCGCTTCCTGTACCTGTCCATAGACCTAGATTCCTTGTTAGGAGGATGGACAGGCACCGAAGGATCAGCTAGCTCCTTCTTAGTGGCAGCAGCTACCACCATAGCATCCACAGAAACTCCCTTAGTCAGAAATTGCTTATCTGCTGGTGCTGTGATAAACTTTGAAGGTCTCCTGGGGGTAGGGTCCACAGAGTCAGGAGCCGTCCAAGCCTTTTTAGCTACCACCTGCATGAGGGGTCAAGGGGGCACCCAGGAGGTGGAAGGGCGAGAGCCAAACGCCTCAGGATACACAGATTCATCCTCCGAAGGGTTAAGGGTTGGCCAATTTCCCCTCTGTTTCAGGATCTCTAGAATGTCTGCAAAGGAGACATCTTCAGAAGGGGAACGGGGAACCCTCGGAATCCTCTAAATCTGTGTCAGAGGTGACAGACTCAGGTGAGTCTATGTGCTTCCTCTTACACTTTCTCTTCCTAGGGGGCTCCCCTGCCAATTCAGGAGAGGCCTTGGAAGAGGATGAGATCCCCACAGGGGATTCTTGAGGAGCTGGCTCTCTGCGGTCTGGGATGAGGGAGTGAGTAGACATAACCTGAGGCACCGAAGAGGGAGGGGCGGACAGAGCAGACTGTGGAGTTGAACCAGGTTCCAACACACTCCGCATGACCTCGAACGCACCTCTGTCAGGCAGAGCCAGAGGTCCCCGCTCCAAAGCTGAAAACCTCCCTCGGCACCGACAGCGATGGCTCCGAGGCCGATGTCGGAGCCGAACTCACCAGCGCCGAAGCACCGAGAGGGAGAGTGGGGTCGGACAAGGGTCCGATGCCACTCACCCCTCGAGCCGACGAGGAAGTCCGGCAGAGATTCTTCCAAGGAAGAAATCGGAGCCGACGACGGAGCCGAAGACAATTGTATCGGCTCCGACGGTATCACAGTCTCGGGTCCGAAACGCCCCGGCTCCGAGCTCAAAGGAGTCGGAGGAGGAATATTCTGAGAAATAGGGTTGAGCATCGACTGATGAGTCGGGCTCTGAAGCATCTGGGCCAGTGCCTTGGACTTAAGAAGTCGACTCACTACCCTCTGAAGGTCATGGTCCGAAAGCCTCGAAGACCTAGAGGAGTGCGATCTATGGCTCCATTCAGACAGCAGGGGAGAAGCTGGAGCCGAGGGACGGTGACCTTGACCTCTTCCTAGAGGTCGGCTCCGAAAGCCTGATCAGAGCCGACTTAGCAATTTCCAAAACCTCGGCTCCAGCCGGAGCCGAGGGAACCACCGAAGTGGAAGTTAGAGTCTCATCGGCTCCAGCCGGAGCCGATGCAGGAGTAGACTTAGAAGTCTTAGGTGCCGACTCAGTAACTGGAGCCGAAGACCTAGAAGCCTTAGAGGGTTTGCCCGAAGATGCAGTCGGGGGACCCTCAGGCTTTAACAAGCCCCGTAAAATAAGCTCGTTCTTTCTTTCCTGCAGGACTCTAGGGCTGAAGCCATGGCATACAGCACAAGAGTCCTGCAGGTGTAAAGGTCCCAGGCAGTACACACAAGAAGTGTGACCGTCTGTCAGAGACATTTTCTGACAGCACGAGTCACACTTCTTGAAGCCTGAGACCTTCAAATCCTTAGACATGACACAAAACAAGTGCAATCACACTCAACACAAACACACCGATTACACTGTACAGTAAGTAAAGGTAATTTAAACTAACTTAAACGGATTTAAAGATAGTAGTTTAGAAATCTTAAGTCCCTACAGAAAAACACACACTCTGAGGGATAGGAGGGCCCGAAGGCCTAAGGGAAGAACAGATAAGTTCTTGTGGTAAGGAGTGGGAGAAAAACACAGGAAAGGGAATAGAAACCTTTAAAATAAGGGGATACTAACCAAAAAACTAATTTAAAAGGGGTTTACTAAGTTTTTAAACCTATTTGGTACACTAACCTGGAGCCGGTAAAAGCAACACACCTCGATAGCTGTAGCGGCAAACGAGATCTGAGGTAATACTGCCTAGCATTGTGGGATATAAGGGGAGCCTCGAGCCGGTGGATCCAACTCTCGAGCTTTTAGAGTAGCCGAGTCGGAGCCGAGGTCGGCTCCGAACCCATCCAGCAAGAATGAAGGCGAGATAGACAACTTAACATCTAACGTTTGCTCATAAATTCAAAGCATTTCTTTTGTCTTGTAAATTATGGACTTGGGGTGTGCTTATTTGCTTTCAGGTATTCAGTGTTCCAGTCTCATTTCTGTAGTGTTGAAAATGAATAACTTGGGAAAGGATACTTAAGCAAGACAGACTCCAGAGTGTAAAATTGGACATTCAGACAGGAAGATTTAACTGTGATAGCTGGAGGCAGTGGTGGTTTGTATCGGGTACTTTAGCAGTGCTAATGAGTTTGTACTTGTTTAACAAAGTTAACACTGTTTGTTATAACTCTGCTTGCTAGTGTTTAGTGCCTGGTGTTAATCTGCAGTTTTGCAGAATACGTTGTGGGGATTTTGTGTACAGGAGGCCAGTGCTTCTTTACAGTGGTTATAGAACCCCACACCATCACAAGTACTTGCTCTGTGAAGAAAAGGGACTGAAATTTAAGAAAAGTTTTATCTTTTCCCTTGTAATACTTGTACCTTGACTTTGTGGTTTTTCATTAGTGGAGCATGGAATTCTTGTTATGCATTTTAGAAGACTATCCCATTTAATAAGGATGGTCCGGGATTTCAATGTCAGTGTGTGCTTTTAATGTTCAACTCCTACACACCAAGCAGTTTTGGAAAGTTGCACTGCTAGCAGTCTGGATAAGCTTTAGATCAATAAAAGCAAATTTTGAGCATGCGTGCGTGTGTGTGTGTGCGTGTATGTGTAGGTGTATGGGGTAAATAATAAAAAGTAAAAGTAGCAGTACTGCACAGCAAAATACTTCCTTTACAGTAATAAATCTGACGCGAGCCCGTCAGTAGGTAATTTTCTGCATTTTTTCCACAGATGTTCCCTTCTGTTAGAAGCAGCACAGGGAAAACATTTAGTAGCAGCAGTGTTATTTCAGCCCCGCTTGTGCTTTCCTATTACTGCTAGCACTTTTTCCTGAATGTTTGTTTTGAACTGCTAACATATAATTTTATTATTTGTAGAATTATTATAATCAGCATTCGGTTAGCTTGTGTACAACATTTGGTGACTGCTTTCTCCAGTATTATCTTAAGGTTTCAGCTGGTATCGTGTGGTATCGTGGTATTGGTTTGACAATTTTACATCTTCACAATAATGGACAAAAAAGTAGCAGAATTTCCACTGGTGTTCACTCTGCATGGAGAGTAACTGAATTGTTCTGTCTCTTGCCATTGTGTTTAATGTAATACTTGGTAATATCAGACCCAGTTATGAAAATATGCAGAACTGATGACAAACCATGGTTTCCCTGGCAAAGCATCCTTTATGGCCGCCTTCTTTACATATTGGCCTTAATTACTCTCTCAAGGAAACCAGCTAACAATATTGCGACACATAAGGGAGCTGTTCCTGTTGGACAGAAATTCATATAGTACTGTTAAAGGAATAGTGTGGTAGTGGCAAATGTATAGGATATCAAGAACTTGTACATAATGAATTGAAGTAATCATCATGTCACAGCTGGTAAAATCTATATGGCCTAATGAAATTTTCTGGAGTTTAGGATGCTCTGTTTGCATAAAGGGCTAAAGCCCTGACTGTGACCCAGGCAGCCCAAATTGGCTTACTGGTTTTGTGCTTCTGGAGCTGGTGTGGAGGAGGGAAGTAGTGATATAATTTTTGGATGGTGTTGCAGAACATGTTTGGGGTGGAGAGTAGAGACCCCATGGAAGCGCTAGTTTCAAGGGGATTAGAACGGTCTTGAGGGCTCACATTACTTGTGGAAGTGAGATTCATACCCTTGATGATGCCCGTGGAAGTGAGATTCATACCCTTGATGATGCCCGTGGAAGTGAGATTCATACCCTTGATGATGCCCGTGGAAGTGAGATTCATACCCTTGATGATGCCCGTGGAAGTGAGATTCATACCCTTGATGCCCGTGGAAGTGAGATTCATACCCTTGATGATGCCCGTGGAAGTGAGATTCATACCCTTGATGATGCCCGTGGAAGTGAGATTCATACCCTTGATGATGCCCGTGGAAGTGAGATTCATACCCTTGATGATGCCCGTGGAAGTGAGATTCATACCCTTGATGATGCCCGTGGAAGTGAGATTCATACCCTTGATGATGCCCGTTGTACTTCTTAACTAAGTGTTACTGGGTATGCTTAGTGTTGCAAAAAATGAACTATCACTGATGAATGCCCCCCGACCAAAAGGAAAGGTACTAACTAGTAGGCAGCAAAGGCAAAAACTTGGGGATGGGGGGCACTCGCATCTTGAGTTAGACAGTCAGCCAGTTCTAAAGCTAGAATAGTTTTGTAAACTTCTACTGTTTTGTTACTAATGGATACTGTCAGTTATGTAAGAAGTTCAAAACGTGTATGGTGTGTGTGTGTATGTGTATGTATATATATATATACACACACATACATATACATACATACATACACACACAGTTACATACACACACATATATGTGCGTGTGTGTATGTTTATACATACATACACACATATATACATATTATTTTTATTTGACATTTGTTAACCGGGAAAGTCCGACTTGGAACGAGCCAATTTTCAGCGGAAGCCCGGGGAGAAATGCTCCAGATGCATGTCTTTGTAACGTGGGAGGAAATCGGAACATCCGGAGGAAACCCACATGAATGCAGGGAGGACTCCCCAACCTGGAACAATAAAAAAGAACTGCACTGATTGCTTAGAATGTCGATTCCTTCAAAGGAAAGAATAGACATTCGACCACTCACCATCCTGAAAAAAGCATCCACTACGAGGTGGAAATAGTCCTACCGTTTTGCAGGACGGGAAAGCACCTCTGCACCCCCCCACAAACATATATTTTGACTCCAAGATCGCACTATAGTGAGGAAAAGGGTAATTTTCCTGATCCCCACTGTAGTGTGATGCCCTTCAAAATACAGATGCTTCAAACTACAAACACAATCTCCTTATCAACGTTTTTGCAGGGAATTGTATGCCAATTCATTACACTCCCAGAAAATGTGTTCCCATTTACCTCTTTCTTCCACATCACACCTCCAATATTTGCCATCTACCTGAGGAAACATTCTTTGGAGTCTACTTGGGATATAGACATACCTATGTAAATACTTGCAAAGATCCTAAATCTAGGCTTTGTTGCATATTTGGGAGACATGCATATATCCCCCACTGTTTATTTGTGAATTGCTTATCCAGTCTCTCTTCCCAATCCTTTCTAACCTCCTCCGACTGATTTTAAAGTTATCATGCAATACTACATATGCTCTACTAATTATTCCTTTTTTAAAACCAGCTTCTGTTCTAGACTCTACTAGCAGCTCTACAAATGCTGGTCTTTCACTTAGGATCCCCCCATTTCTTTCTCTTTGCCTATACTCTGGTATCAATACTTAACAGGTAAGGCAATCTCTAGCCTTCAGTCCAAATAAATTTTTGACCTCTTCTCATTCTATTACCTTTCCCCTCTAATTATTTGTTCACCTAGGTTCTTTTGTCAGTTTTCTCCAATAAAATTCCAGCCCACTCTTGCCTATTGTCTGCATCACCAAGTGCAGACATCCCTATCGACAGAATCTCCTTTCTCCATCCCCGTGTTGGCTTAGTTCTTGGAATACTTTCAGTTACTTTATGAATATATTCTGTATGGCTGCTGTTATTCTCCTTGAGGATCTGCATCCAAAATCCCAGTTTCTCCTCGTTTCAGGAGCCCCCCCCTTTTCATCATTATCATTTTCCACTTTTCTACTTGTGCTTCATGTGGGAGCCTCAACTGTGTAGCTCCGAAATACCCTTTCATAGGTGTGTACTAGGCTAATGACCCTGGAGCTTTTACAAGCCTAACCCATAGAAGTACCCCGGCCTTAGTTCCCAGTGGCTCAAGCAGAGCCACTGGAGTGATCCCAGTGTGAACTTTGTTTCCCTAGCTGGAGTTTTTTTTTAATCTGTCCATGTAGGATGTGTTTAAGGCCTAGGATCTTCTTTGTGAGGTACTTTTGTGGCCTTTCCAGCTGTTGCATGTGTCTAGTGAGGTACATGCCAAATGGGGCATTATACTCGATGATTGGTCTAATGAGGGAAGAGTAGAGAGAGATGAGGGCCTCTGTTTTCCTGGATGCAAGACCCTTGATAATGAGATGTGCCGCATAGGACAGCCTGACCACAGTGGCAATGTGGTGGTCAAAGGAGATGTTACTATCAACCTGTGTCCCCAGATCTCTTATAACGCCTTCAGTATTCAGTGGGCTCCCATCGATGTGGTAATTACTGAGAACTGAGTTTTTCCCAAAGGGGATGACGACGCATTTTTTGGCATTAAGCTTAAGGCCATGGTTTCGACACCAGTTACTGGTCTCAGTGAGGCCTTCCTGTAGGATGTTTACATCACTTGGGGAGTTAATAATGGCTCCCAGCTTGTAGTTGTCAGCCAGAGTCCCTCCATGTTGACCTGGACTTCGGAGAAGTAGATGCCAAACAGGAAAGGACCCAGGACTGATCCCTGTGGGACTCCACTCGTGACTGGTCGGCAGTCTGACTTGGAGTCCACTACTTTCACATTGTGGGTTCTATTTGTGAGCCAATTTGCAACTCACCTAGTGATATAGGGGTTGACTGGGGCTATATTACACAATTTAAAGAGATTAGTGGAAATATTAGAGGGACACCGACTACCTCATATAGGACAGGTAGAAATCTGAAAGATTTTTTAGTGAAAACTAAAATTACTTTTCCTGAGGTAAAAATGAACAAAAATCTTAGTAAATATGGAACAAGTTGTTGTGGAAGGTGCAAAGCTTGCAAATACATTATACAAAGTTTTAATAAAATCAACAGCCTGGATTTTCAAGCTAAGGGCTGTTTTAGTTGTAATACAGAGGGCATTATTTATGTTCTAAGTTGCCCTTGTCGCAAGTTTTATATAGGACAAAGTAAAAGGGCATTTAAGGTTAGATTGTTGGAACACTTAAGAGACGTACATAATAGTAAAAAAGAAAGCTCTGTAGCGATGCACTTTATCCAGGCACATGGAGGAAATAGTGAAGGATTGAGGGGATCCATTTTAGAAAAAAATTAATGTTTATACACATGGAGAAGAATTTTTAAAAAATAAAATACTATTTAAAAAGAGTCTGTTTATATTTTGAAATATAATACAATGAAATGCAGAAATTAATTGGAGATCTTTATTGAATAATGTTAAGTAATTGTTTTATTATTTGACTGATGTGGATATATAGGCAGGTGGATTGTTTGTAATGGTTATACTCGTTGAAGGCAGACTTTGCCAAGACATCAAAGTAATAAACTGTGTGGATTCTTCGCCTGGTGGCCTTTTTATCTGGTTTTTGTGCTTTGTGGATTTGTGGTTTATATAGGGGTTGATGCCTAGTTTGGTGAGTTTATCAATAATTCCTGACTGGGGAATGGTATCAAAGGCCTTGGCCAGATCGAGGTGGGCTGTATGAACTGCCTTGCCCTCATCCACAGCACTGGTGACCATCTCAAAGAAGTCAACCAGGTTGAGCAGGCATGATCTACCTTTCACAAATCCAAATTGCATGGGATCTAGAGTTTGGAAATTCCCTATATCCTTGTTAATTAGGTCCATGATCATGTGCTCCATAGCCTTACACATTAGACTCCTCAGGCTAACGGGGCGATAATTCCCAGGGCCTGTAGTCGCTCCCCCTTTATGGAGAAGGAGGACTGCAGCAGTGCACCATTCGGGTAAGGACAAAGCCTGAAGTGAGGCTGTGACTGAACAGGGCACACATATGTGGTGCCAGTTCACTTTGTAGTTCATGTAGAGCACATCCAGATATTGTTGGGTCTCGTGTAAGCTGTATTCATGGCCTTGGACAGTGCAGCTTTAACCTGTGCTGCAGTAATGCTGGGTGCCTGGCATTCCTTCGGTATTGTGACTGGTCCTTTAGGGGGGTACACAGGGGTAAAGTTGGCATTGAATCTGTTGGACAGTATGTTGGCAATATCTGTTGGCTTAGTATACGCGGTACCATTGTGCAGTAACTTCTTGACATAACTATAGAAGGCTATGTGGTTGCTTTTAGTGTCTGCTGCAACTCTGCCTTCATAGCTGGCTTTAGAGGTTTTGATGAGGGATGTCAACTTTTTGTTGAAGCTAATAAGGGAGTTTCTGCAGTTCTGGGACTTCACCTTTTTCTGCAACAGTTTCTTCCTTCTGTTGTAGGGTTTACTAATGGCAGGGGACCACCAGATTGGCTTCTTTTTTTTTTTTTTTTTTTTTTTTTGGAGGAGAGCGTCTTGGTTCTGTTCATAGGTAGGTACTAGGCTATTGGCCCTAGGGCCTATATAAGCCTAGCCAAATGGTACCCTGGCTTTTGCCACCCAAGAAAATTATTTTCCTGTGCCCCTGTCGAGCAGAGCCACAGAAGTGATCCCCGGGGTGAATTTCCTATCTCCCATCCAATCATCAAGATTTTTCTTGGAGAACGCTAATGAGGAGCTTTGTTTGATATAGATAGGTAGTTTGTTCCAGAGTATGGGACGTCTCTGGGACAGGAATCTATCCCTCCAGCATGTTCTGTTTATTGCAGTGACAAGGTTTAGGTCCCTAGAGCATGTAGCTCAGAGGGATTGGGATTTCTTTAAGTGGAGCATGTCCAACAGCTCTGGGTTTGACATAGCTTTGTATGTTAGGCAGAGATCGCCTCGGAGTAGGCGATATGCAATGGAGTAAAGCTGGAGTTTTTTTTTTGAGACAGTCTGCGTGGGGCATTTGTTTGAGGCCAGTAATCCTCTTTGTGAGGTATTTCTGCAGCCTTTCCAGTTGTTGTAGATGTCTTGTGAGGTACATACCAAAAGGGGCGTTTGTACTCTATAATGGGTCTAATGAGTGATGAGTAGAGGGGAACAATGACCTCTTTTTTCCTGGATGAGAAACCTTTTGTGATGAGGTGTGCCATGTAGAAGGATTTCCTGACTACTGTGGCAATGTGATCAAAGGAGAGACTACTGTCCACCGGTGTCCCAAGGTCTCATCACACTTGCAGTTTTAAGTAGACTACCGCCTATGTGGTAGTTCATGGGTACAGAATTTTTACCAAAAGGGATGACAGTGCACTTTTTGGCATTGAGCTTGAGGCCATGGCTTTGACACCAGGCATCTGTCTCAGTGAGGCCCTTTTGTAGGATGTCTACATCATTAGGAGTTTTGATTATGGATCCTAGTTTTCAGTCATCTGCAAATTGTGTTAGCCAAAGATATTCTGTGTTAGCCTGTACTTCAGAGAAGTAGATACCAAACAGGAGAGGACCCAGGAATGAACCCTGTAGTACTTCACTTGTCACTGGTCTAAAGTGGGATTTAGAGTCTGCTACTTTCACAGTGTGGGTTCCGTCAGTGAGCCAGTTGGCAACCCATCTTGTGACATAGGGATTTATACCTAGTTTAGTGAGTTTATCTATAATTCCAGAGTGGGGGATGGTGTTGAAAGCCTTGGCGAGATCTAGATAGGCTGTGTGAACCAGCTTACCCTCATCTATGGCTTTGGTGACCGCTTCAAAGAAGTCTATCAGGTTTAGGAGACATGATCTGCCTTTTACAAACCCAAACTGGGTAGGGTCCATAGTTTGGAGATTACCAATGTCATTGTTTACAAGTTCCATGATGATAAGTTCCATACCTTGCAGACCAGGCTCGTCAGGCTAATGGGGCGGTAGTTCCTGGTGTCTGTGGTGGCTCCCCCTTTGTGGAGTGGGATAACTGTTGCCGTGTGCCTTTCAGTGGGAACAAAGCCTGAGGTGAAGCTATGATTGAACATGGTACTTGGGTGGGGTGCCAGTTTGTTCTGTAGAACGCAGCCCAAGATGTTGTCAGGTCCCATGGATGCTGTGTTCTTGGCTTTGGAGAGTGTGCTTTTTACCTGTGCAGCCGTGATTACAGGAACTTTGCATTCTTCCGGTATAGAGATGGGCTCTTTAGGGGGTGAGAGGGGGTTAAAGTTAGCACTGAACCTATCTGCCAGGATGTTGGCAATATCAGTTGGTTCTGTATATTTAGTGCCATTGTGCTGTAACTCAGAGCAGATCTGAGTGTTGCCATTGAGATTCTTGACATAGCTATAGAATGCTTTGTGGTTGTCTTTAGAATCCGTAACTAGCTTTGGAAGATTTTATGAAGGATCTCAGCTTCTTACGGAGGCTGACCAGGGAGTTCCTCCAATCATGGAATTTTACTCTTTTTTGCAGCAGTTTCTTTCTTCTGTTATAGAGTTTGTTTATGGCAGGGGACCACTAGATTGGCTTCCTTTTTTTGGAGGATAGCACCTTGGTTCTGTTAGGAATTGCATGACCCATGCACTCGTGTAAGTGCTTATACAGTGCATTTGTATAGGATTCAGCAGTCGTATCTCTAATGTCCGTCAGCATGGGTGTCGTGAAGTTTGCCACTTCTGTCTTAAGAAGCGTGAAGTTGGCTATGGAGAAATTTTTTACGGTGGTTTCCCTAATGGGGGGGTGGGGGTGGGATGTGGATGTCTAGGGTGATTAGCTTGTGGTCTGAACTGACCAATGAAGAATTGACCTCTGGTGTGGAACACCGGTTGCCCATGTTGGTAATGACCAGGTCTAGGACACTGCTGCCCCTGGTGGGGGTGTGGATAAGTTGATCCAAGGCGTTGGAATTTATGAATTCCAGAAAACGTTGAGCACAAGAGTTGGTACACGAGTAGTTTTCCCAGTTAATGGTGGGGTAGTTGAAATTGCTCATTATTAGGGTGTTAGGTTGTACCCTAACATTTTCCAGTGCATCAAGAAATGAGGAGTGGGAATCCTGGGGCATGGTGGGGGATCTGTAGCAAGCTACAATCTGGATTGCGGTCTTGCCCAGAGTTAGCTGCACTTGGATAATCTCGGATGCATTATGCTGAGCAACTAGCCTGGAGGTGTGGATATCCTTAATGAATATGGACACACCTCCTTTAGTGTTTCGGTCCAGGTTAGGTGGCCGAAAGGTGTGGTATGAATTAAAGCCTGGTAATGCAGGGGTGCTCTCTGGAGCCTTGAACCAGGTCTCTGTCACTGCACAGATGTCAATGTTCTCCATTTTAAGGAGGGCCTAGAATGACTGCATGTTGAGTTTTACACTTCTAGCATTGAGTAGCATTACCCTCAGATTTTGCTTGCTTGTACCTGTTGCGGTGGTGAATTTGTCATTTGAACCTTGCCTAAAAAAGGCACTTTAGGGGTGGCAAGAGCCTTAGCCAGTATCCGGAACCCCAAGGGCAACAGGTGCAGGCCATCTCTGGCAAAGCATCGTGGTTTGTCGATCATGTCATCCCAGGCAGACAGATACTGGATCCCCTTAGAATGACACCAGAAGCTTAACCAATTGTTGAAGTCAATCATTTTGTCCTTGTACTGTGGTATTATTCTGGGTGATGGCAGGATGCTACTCAGGGCTAGGGTCATACCTGCCTGGGCTACAAGATCAGACAACTCCATGTCTCTTTTCATGTAGTCCAGGGAGGTACGTCTCAGGTCATTCCCACCAACATGGACAATGACAGTCATATTTGCACATGTTGTGGAGTGACCCGAGTGCGTGCGTTATGTGGCGGATCCTGGCAGCTGACAGTAACTTTCTCCTTGTTTAGCCTCGTGAGTGGAACATCAGTGTGCCTGACTATAGAGTCACCCATGACTAGAGTGTTGGGTACATTGTTATGACTTATGGGCTGTGGTTGAGTGGCACACTGAGTTTGTGGGCGGTGTGTCATTTGGGTCATGTTGGAGGGTGGAGGTTGCTTGCGTTTCTACTTTGGAGATCCCTGCTGCTTGGGTAGACTTTTACTGAGAGGCTCCGCAAATGTAGGTGTGTGTTTTGTGTTTCTGTGTGTGTGTGTTTTGGTGGTGTAAGTTTTGAAGGACTATGTGATGAGTGTGGTGTAAGTGGTTACCTTTTCCTCTTGACTGTCTAGTCCAGTCTTGGGTGAAGAGAGCTTTTCTTCCAGTTTGGCTATACAAGTGCATCTCTCACAGGTTGTAGTGTTGGGTGGTAGGAGGAGAGGATTGTCTGTGTACACGAGGCAATTGCTGCATTGTCCCAAGATGCCCAGATTCATCAGGTAAACAGGAGAAAACACCAGGAGCTGACCCTTGGACATGTCTGGATAGGTGCTTATTTATTAAGTACTAAAAATGGTTTTCCTCTAGACAAGTGAGGAAAGTTGAGTGCTGTATGAATTTATAGCTTATTTAGTGCTTAGAATGAGTTCTGAACAAGTGCTGAGCTCAAAGAATCAGATTTGAGTGCTGAAACTAAAAAAAACTGGCTAGGTCTACGAAACACAATTAAGCTAGGCGGCTTCCCTCCAACACAGAAAGTCTTGGGGGCTCAGGAGCTTACAAAAAATCCTGGATACAGCAAATCTCTATCTGGACTAGACAACTTACAGAAAAGGAAGGAAAGAAGCTTAGAATTTGTTTTTTTTTTTTTTTGTAAAGGGGAAAGGAGTAGCAGAAACTAAGTGGGTTGGCCTTCTCAAATGTTCTCCCTGGATTAGGTAGAATGAGGTAATTACACTAGACTGGGAGGAGTATCTCAGATCAAATTTACAGTAGGGGTGGGCAACTGCAAAGCCACCAAATATAAGAACAGGATACCAATTGGGGGGGGGGGGGTCAGAACAAACAAACCCAACCAGTTGCTTAACAATTGTAGAAAATTTCTAGTTAATACTTCACACACAGTGAAACTAGCTAGAAAAGTATGCAGTAGACAATAAAGTGCTATAAATAACTCGTAAAAATAAGCAAAAAAACAGGCTACTTCATGTTATCACAGCTCAGTGCCCTTCTTCTGATTAGCTCAGTGTGAAATGGCAGAAACACTCACAAGTTAACTTCTTAAGTAATAAAGTTGAAACCTGAAACAACTTTAAAAAAAAAGCTTGAAAGAACCAATGAGGTGCTTACTCCAAGCCGTAGTCCAGGTAACCCCAATCAGCCAATGACCATAAATACTTCACTCTCAATGAAATGCTATACTGGCTTTGGCTAAACTAAGATGGCCTGCAACATGTGCTCAGACACACAGCCTCTACCAACAAACTAGGCCCAAAACACAAGCCTGAATATGGACAATGCTACAACTACTCACACTACTTGGGTAGAAAAAACTGCAGAAATGTTTAAACAGATAAAGGAGCAAGGAGACTCTAGAGAATGCTTTTAACTGCAAACAAGGTATATGATAGACTCCTTGGCAGGAAATCAGAACAAAAACTCAACCAGATGCTTAACAATTGTAGAATTTTTCTAGTTAATACCTCACACACAGTGAAACTAGCTAGAAAATTATGTAGACAATAAAGTGCTATAAACAACTCGTAAAAATAAGCAAAAAAACAGGATAGTTAATGTTATATATCACAGATCAGTTTGCTCAGTGTCCTTCCTCTGATTAGCTCAGTGTGAAATGGCAAGGAGGGTATGGCTAGTTGTATGCATTTATGTACATGTTTGTACAGTGCTTTGGTGTATGACTTGGCAGTCATGCATCTATTTTCCATTGACATGGGTGCAGTGAAGTTAGCCACCTCTGTTTTAGGAGCCCAAAGTCAGCTTTGGGGAAATTTTTCATGGTGGTTACCCTTGCCAGGGGGTGTGGGTGAGATGTGAATTTTCATGGTGATTAGTTTCTTGTTGGATCTAACCAGGGAGGAATTGACCATTGGTGTAGAGCAACGGTTGCCCATGTTAGTAACATCCAGGTCAAGGATATTGCTTCCTGTAGTGGGGGTAAGAACGAGCTGGTCCACGGCATTGGAAATGATCAATTCCAGGAAGCGTTGGGCCAGTGTATTGGTGCATGAGTAGTTTTTCCAGTTGATGGAGTGGTAGTTGAAGTTACCTAATATGAGTGTTGGGTTGGACCCCAATAGTTTCCAGGGTGCTTGGGAAAGTGGAGTGAGTTTGGGATATGGTTGGGGACATACAGCAGGGTACGACTTGAATCTTCGTCTTACCCAATGTTACTTGTACCTGAAGTATCCGAGATGCGTCATGTTCTGGGGCTGAAAGGTGTGGAAAGGGTTATAGCCTGGTATCGCAGGGGTGTGTTCTGCTGCTTTAAACCAGATCTCAGTTACAGCACAAATGTCGATGTTCTCCATTTTGAGGAGTGCTTCGAGCAAGTGCATCTTGCGATTTAGACTTCTAGCGTTGAGCAGCATGACCCTCAGATTGCAAACTGTTACAGTGGTAATTTGGTCTTTGGAACATTTCCTAAAAAAAGGCACTATAGGGGTGGCAAGAGTCTTAGCCAGTATCTGGAAACCCAGGGGTGACAGATGCAGGCCATTAGGTAATCCCAAACTGTCTTGTTCTACTGTAAGAATCCGCTTATCCCACTTGACTCTTAACATCTTCCACTCCCAGATAAAATCCTTCAACTCTTTACCAACTGCTATCCACAACAGCTCTTTACCAATTGCTGTCCACAACTTCTCCTATGATGGATAAAAATATGCCTGACCTGTACATAAAACTAAACGGGCTAAACATTTTAACTGCTTGAATCTTGCTATCCACATTCATAAACAACAAAGCTTCCAATTTCTCAGTTTCTGTACTATCTTTGTTTAGTCTCTTCCCACAGATCCTTAGCTGCCACACCAGAATACTTTTTAGTTCATACTCCTAAGTACTTCACTTTATCATGTCCCAATAAATATGGATATTGCTGAACCAAGTTGTGTGTTTGTACAGTCTACAGCTATTACTTTTGTTTTAGCTTAATTAATTTTGCATCCTGAAAAGACTTGAAACTTTCTCAAAATGTTCCACAACACTAGGGGAGGAATGAGGTTTAAAAGAAGGCAGGACTTAAATGAGCTATGTAATGTTTCAGTGAAAATGAGCTATGTAATGTTTCAGTAAAAATGATTGGGTAGATTAGAAGTGATGCATATAATGTTTGCAACTAGGAGTGTGTCAGCATGGTTTGTGTTGTAAAATGCTTGCAACTAGGGATTGTGTCGATGTGGTTTGTTTTCATTTATATAAATGTATGATTGCCTGTGTTGTAAGTGATGGTCTTTACTCACCAAATAATATACCAGCCAAACAGAACCCCAGCCCTACAACAATTACTCCAACCATATACCAACACTAGGCAACTCCGATCCTCACACAAAACACTCCTTCAAGTATCCAAAAGCAACAAAGCCGGGGACACCCTCTACACCCACCACATTTCTAAACTTTGTAACTCAATTCCTCAACACATCCTAAAATGCTACCAACCTACACCAATTAAAAACTCTGCTCAAAGACCACCTCACTAACAACTGGCTCTGCACCTGCACCAAGCCAGGCTAATACCACATAAGCCCACATCAAATTTCATCCCCTAAATGTTATAGTCTCCATGTATATCCCACTTGTTAACACCACCTATCAGCTACCTACAATTACAGTATAATTTGATAATTTCTTTTTTTTGTAAGGGTATACATATGTACACGTATTAAAGTATACTCAAATGATCAACAAAAGATGGACCCCTGCCCTCAAAAAAAAAAAAAAAAAAAATATATATATATATATATATATATATATATGACTTTACTATATTGTAATAACTTTCTCCTTTTCACTGAAGTGCCTATTGTATACTGTACTTTCTTTATGGTCTCTAGATATTTCTGTTAAATTCCAAGTAAAACAGACACTGTACCTGTCAGTGTTCTTGTTTTATTGGAGTTTTTCTCGCCAAGCCTCCGCTGAAAACGGACTCACCCTCAGACGGACTATCCCTGTCAACAAATGTAAAATAAATAAATAATTGATGTAATGTTGCTCAGGTTATGGGCTTTATAAAGTACAGTTGTGTACCTACCATAAATGTAGATGTTAAAGTGTATTCACTGTTGCAGTCATTACACTTGGGTTATCCTGCTGGCAGGCTACCCGCAGTCGGCCCGAATTCCAAAGTCTAGGTCTGGCGTCGGTTGCTGTCGCTTCTTCCCTGACAGTGCGCCAGGGGTATAAAAGTTGCAACCAACGCCATTTTCTTCAGTCTTTCTTGCCGCGCGGTGCCCGAAGCAGAAGCAGTTCACAAGTGCCTGTCAGCCGACTCCTGAGATTTTCGAAATAGAGTTTCAGAATTGACGTCTTCAATAAAGCTAAGTACCCCATTGGGGAAACGTTTTCTTGCTCCAGACCGATGTCAGAAAAAGTTAATAATTGTATTTCTTGTGGGAAGCAAATACCTCATAAGGACTTTCACGCTTACTGTATTCCTTGCCTAGGCCATTTTCTTCAGTTTTTCTTGCCTCAGATGTCAGGTGCCCCCAAATAGGAAAGGCTGGAAAAAATTGTGTCAGAAAACATGAATGTAGCAAAATAACATTTCCTTCATCTACAAGCAAATACACCACATAGGTTGTAGAGAGTTGAGAAGTTTTAAGGTTCTGGGTTGACTGTGTAGAATCTGATTGTTTTGTTGAGTCAGAAGATGAGGAATTTGAGGAAAAGGCCAGGCTGGGCCTGGAGACAAGCTATTCAGGATTGGGTACCAGTGCTGGCGTGGCCAGTCTGGGGCAATCAGGATCACTTTTGGCTTCTCTTGTCTAACTTTTAGGAGTACCTTGGGAAGAAGAGGCAGTGGAGGGAAGGCATAAACTGTCAGGGTTTTCCAGCTGAATGAAAGAACATCCACTTTCCATGCTTGTGAGTGATAAGTTCTTGTGCATAATTTCTGTAGTTGGCAGTTGTGAGGGGAAGCAAAAAGATCTATGTCCGGGCGTCCCCATTTCCTTGTTATCATGCTGAAGAACTGTGGATTTGGTTTCCATTCGTGCGGATCCATGAGATTTCTGCTTAGTTCGCCTGCCAGTGTATTTTTCTTTCCTGGCAGGAATTGTGCCTGCAGATGTACTTGATAGGTCAGTGCTGTGCTCCACAGAGTCATGGCTTGCCTACAGAGGGGGTAGGAATGTGTGCCCCCTTGCTTATGTACCACATAACTGTGGTGTTGTCCGTCTTTAGCAATAGTTGTCCTGGACGTAGTAGATCCTTGAAGGCTGTCAGGGCATTCTGTACAGCTAGCATCTCTTTTTGATTGATGTGAAGATGCATTTGTTCCTTGCGCCACGTGCCCTGAATACATTTTCCTGCCATGTGTGCCCCCTCCAGGCACAATCCGATGCATCCGTTGTTATTGTCTGCCTGGCTGTGGGTAAGGTGAAGGGCTGTTCCTTGTTGTGGTGAGAGGCCCTGGACCACCATCGAAATTCCTGTTGTAGACCGGGAATTATAGTTACTATTGTTTCCAGGCTGTAGCAATGTTGAGTCCAAACACTTTTTAGATACCATTGTAGTTTCCTCATATGCAGTCTTGCATATGGAATTAGTAGAATGCAGGAAGCCATGAAGCCCAGGGCCTGCAGAATTTTTCTTGCAGGGAGCTGGGTCTTTGTTGCCATCATCTGAAAGTAATGAGTCAGTTTCCTTTGTTTGTCTGGCGTGAGTAAGTCATCTGGGTAGTTGTATTTAAGCTTGCACCCAGGAATATTATCTCTTGAGAGGGCACTAGTTTTGATTTCTTTTCGTTTACTTTGTACCCTAGGCAAATTAATAATCTTTTTACAAACGCCAGATGCTTTAGTAGAATGTACTTGCTCTCTGCTTGAATAAGGCAGTCGTCCAAGTCGTCCAACTCTTTGTCTGCAAAATGCAATTACTGGCGCCAGGCATTTTGTGAAGACCCCGGGTGCAGTAGATAAGCCAAAGGGCAGTGCAGTGAATTGGTAATGCATTGAGCCAGCTATGAATCTGAGGTATCTTCTGCAAGATTGTCTGATAGGAATATGCAGGTATGCCTTATGCAGGTATGCCTCCTTTAGGTCCAAAGTAACTAGCCAAGCCTTCTTGCCCAGCATGGGTAGAAGTTGCTGCAGTGTTAACATTTTGAATTTTGGAACATCCAGGAAAGTATTTAGGATTGACAAGTCCAGTATTGGTCTGCAGGCTTTGTCCTTTCTGGGAACCAGGAAGAGTCAGTAAAATCCTTGTCCCTGTTCTTGCTGTGGTACTATCTGAATAGCTCCCATGTCCATGAGAGGAGCAATTTCCTTTTGTGCCTCTGCCCATTGGTTTTGTGGCAGGTCCGGCATACCTTTTAATTTTGGAAGGGTGTGAAAGTGGAACCTGTAAACCTGAGAAATTATATTCAGTACCCATTTGTCCTGGGTAATTATGTGCCAATTTTGTGCGAAAAGTGCTAGCTTTCCCCCTAGGGGTGCTGCCAAAAGGTAAGTGCTTGGCCTTTTTAGAGGAAGGTCATTGGGACCATTTCCTATAAGGTTGTGATTTGTCTTCTCCTTTGGGGGCAGAAGCACCCCATTGTTTAGGTCTGCAGGAGCCATGGGGCTGAGATCTGCCTCTTGGGCATCTGTATCTGCCTCTTTGTTGCCTGTCTGACACCTGAAAGGACCATTTTTTTGAAGGCCAGTTTCTACTAAACCTAGGTGGTTGAACCTGTAAGAAATCCTTTACTGTCTGCATAGATTTTGCTTTATCCTCCATTTTCTGTAACACCTCTTCTGCCTTAACACCAAACAAAGTATCATGCTGTAAAGGAGCATCCAATAATTTTACTTTAACATGTTCAAGTAAACTTTGTTTTTTTAACCAAGCATGCCTTCGAATGACACAGCCTGTAACTGCGGCTCTGCAAGAAGCCTCTAATGAATCAAAATCACATTGCAGAGTATGCTTTCCCACTTGTTCAGCTGCATGCAATAATTCCTGCATTTCCTTATTGTCAGGATTTTCTGAATTTGTAAGCACTTTCTGTTTTAACAAAGACATGAGGTACTGTTGAGATTTAAGAATGTGAAACTGGTAGTTTAAAGCTCTTACAGCTAAAGTAGCAGAGGTGTAAACTCCCCCCCCCCCATCTATCCAGAGCTCTAGAATCCCTATCAGGGGGAACAGAGGTTTTAGCAGTGGAAGCCTTAACCCCTTTGGGACCCTGAGAAATTGTTTCAGGGTCAGCAGCAGGATTTTTATTAAGAAAGTTATGAGATTCAGGGACCCTGTAATACCTGTCTGGCCTGACTGGTGCAGGGGGTAAAGAATCGGGAGACAGACTGGATTCAGAGAAAACATCATTAACTATATCAAGAACAGGGGGGATAGCAAGGGGCCTGTGTTGAGGCAGTAAAAGAAAGTCTCTGAGCCTTTTCTTGGATTCTGAATAATCCTGGCTCTCCCAGTGGAAATGTTCCCTCATGGTGTGCAGAGTTTCCCCAAAAGAGTAATCCTCAGGTGGAGAGGTGGAAGGTACAGATTCTTCAGCATCAGAGTCCTCATAGGGAGGAAGAGAACAGCCCCGATCTGAAGAGGAATCAGAGGAAGAGAACAGCCCCGATCTGAAGAGGAATCAGAGGAAGAGAACAGCCCCGATCTGAAGAGGAATCAGAGGAAGAGAACAGCCCCGATCTGAAGAGGAATCAGAGGAAGAGAACAGCCCCGATCTGAAGAGGAATCAGAGGAAGAGAACAGCCCGATCTGAAGAGGAATCAGAGGAAGAGAACAGCCCCGATCTGAAGAGGAATCAGAGGAAGAGAACAGCCCCGATCTGAAGAGGAATCAGAGGAAGAGAACAGCCCCGATCTGAAGAGGAATCAGAGGAAGAGAACAGCCCTGATCTGAAGAGGAGATAGAAACCTGGTCAGAGGAGTCATAGTCAGTGTCTTGCCTAGGCCTTTTATCAGGAGGGGGATGGGAACCCCTGATCAAAGTAATTAAGTCTTCGGCCATTTTAAGCATCGGTCTTTTTGGCATGGTTGACTGTCCAGGAGAATGCTGTACTTGTTTCTTTGCCTTTAATGGTGTCTTTGACTGTACTTTGGCTGCTGCAGAGGATTTAATAGTAAGCTGTGAAGGTCTGAAAACACCCTCAGAAGCCGATGCCTGCTCAGCGACTGTGTACCCATCTGAGGGAATATTTTCCGTAGGCCCAATACCTCGAGTATCCGGAGGCCTAGTTGTCTCCACGTGGGAGTCTGATACGGCCTGTGGCTCTGAGGTAGCAGGTGTCAGGGGCTGCGAAAGCGCCTCACTGAGAATCGGCGAACCGGCGAATGGCCTAGAAGAGGCTTCGTCGTCTGTTTTGGACCTCGGATGCCGGTCCTTTTCCTTGTCTTTGCATTTATGAATTCTGGTCATCTGTTGTTCCAACGGCATTATATAGTTGAACCTTCGGCCAAAGTAATGTAATGCAAAATCAAACCGATGTTTAATAGTTAGTTTGTTGAATCTAGCACAAAACCGACAACTAGTAACGTCGTGGTCAGGGCCTAGGCAAGGAATACAGTAAGAGTGAAAGTCCTTATGAGGTATTTGCTTCCCACAAGAAATACAATTGTTAACTTTTACTGATATCGGTCTGGAGCAAGAAAAAGTTTCCCCAATGAGGTACTTAGCTTTATTGAAGACTTCAGTTCTGAAACTCTATTTCGAAAATCTCAGGAGTCTGCCAACCGGCACTTGCGAACTGCTTCTGCTTCGGGCACCACACGGCAAGAAAGACTGAAGAAAATGGCGTTGGTTGCACCTTTTATATCCCTGGCGCACTGACGTCAGGGAAGAAGCGACAGCAACCAACGCCAGACCTAGACTTTGGAACTCGGGCCGACTGCGAGTAGCCTGCCAGCAGGATAACCCAAGTATAATGACTGCAACAGTGAAACACTATGAACATCAATATATGTGAAGTATAATGTTTGTAAATGTGAACTTAATACAGTTTGATAATTTTTATATAAATGTACAATTTGCCTATGTCACAAGTGATAATTCATAAAGGTGTTTAAAAAAAAAATTTCCACAACACTGAAATGTCCTTTTCTAGTTTTATCAGGTATAAAATAATAGCATCTGCAAACAGACCCAGCTTTTCTTGACTACCATACCAATTATATCCTTGAATTTCTGTGCCTCTTATTTTGTCAATGGTTCTAAATATAATGCAAATAACAAAGGAGAAAGAGGACACCCCAGCCTGGTTCCTCTGCTCAAACAGAATTTTTGCCTCCAATCCCTCATACATCCTCCTAATCAATCTTATAAATTTTATCAGGAAATGCAAATGCTTCCATTGCTCTGCTCATAAAATCCCAGCTAACTTTGCCAAATGCTTTCTCTCTCCATCAAGACCCAACAACAACAGTGGTGTTTTTCTTACATTCTGCTTCCCTCTGTGTCATCAGTGTTCTGTTAATGTTGTCAAATGCTTGCCTCCACACAACAAAACCACGCTGATCCATACCTATCAATTCTGGCATCACCTTTGCCATTCTTTTAGCCACTATAGACAATTTATAATCATAGAAATTGTAGCTACTGGCCATTTGGGCAGTTTTTCACATCTCTTTCAACTCTCTGGTTTAAAAGCTGCACTTGCGCTCGTTTCCCACCTTTCCTGTTACTAGCCTAGTCCAGATACAGAGTTGCTGTATCCAGGACTTTTGATAAGCTTCTGAGCCCCGCAAGCCTTTCTGTGTTGGAGGGAAGCTTTCTAGCTTATCAGTGGGAGTGGTAAGCACTAGGTAGCCTATCTACCATAGGAGGAGTGGTTCTGGCCCAGAAATTGTAGTTTATTGGACGTTTGGGCAGTTTTTTTCCATCTCTCTCAACTTTCTGGTTTTAAAGCCCGTGTTTGTGCTTGATCCCCACCTTTCTTGTAACTAGTCTAGTCCAGGTACAGATTTGCTGTATCCAGGACTGTTTGTAAGCTTCTGAGCCCCCCAAGCCTTTGTGTTGGAGTGCAGACTTCTAGCTTATCAGTGGGAGTGGTAAGTACTAGGTAGCCTGTCTACCACAAGAGGAGTGGTTCTTGGCCCAGGAATTGTAGTTTACTGACCATTCGGGAAGTTGTCCATCTCTTTCAGCTTTCTGGTTTAAAAGACCACATCTGCACTCGTTTCCCATCTTTCCTGTAACTAACCTACTGGAAAGCACCAGAAAACCTTAAACTGATATAAGCCTTCTAGCTTAAAAGAGAGACTTTGGAGTGAATGAGTATCAGTTTTCTGTATTTTCTTGCTGTACTTAACTGTGTTCCGCCTAAACGCGGATTTTCCAGCACTTAAGTGATTTAAAAGCTTGTTTTTTTTCACATATTGTACTTATTTGACTGCCTGCACTTTTAAAAAAGTGTTTTTTGTTTAAATAAATTGTTTAACTGTTGTAGGCTACACACTAAAGTGCGATAGCCTTTTCTGATCGCTTGTAGTCATTTAAAGCTGTTTTTAAGTGTACGTTTTACTGTTTTTGCCTTATCTTTTCAAAAGATAAATAAATAAATAAATTTCTTGTTTCCCGCCTTTCTAAGCTAGCATAGTCCAGTTTTCAGGCTAGTGCTGAATTCAGGGCTGTGTTACAAGTTTCTGAGTTGCCCATACCTTACTTGGATAGAGGGAAGTTTCTCAGTTCACCTGTGAGAGAGGGGAACTTTGAGCAGCCATCTGTCCCTGGAGGAGTGGTTCCAGCCCAGAGGTTAGTAGTTTAAAAAACGCATTGCATGGTTTTGTGCACTGGGCAGCACCGGTTAGCTAGGGTTAAATTATTCCCAGCTCCACTAAATCTCCTCTTCAGTTTTTCACTTGAAACTAGTCTAACACATAAAAAGCATCCTACAGCCCAGCATTTGCTTAGACGTAATAGCAAGTACTAATACACCCAGACACTTGACTGCCCAGCAGGGCAAGGCTCTTTATCCACCCCTCACCAACCAAGCGACTAAGCAGCTCACCCTACTATTCAGGCATGACCAAAGGGCAACTTCAGGTGTACTCTCCAGTCCAGCTGGTGAATCTGGGTATCCTGAGGCAATGTACAACTGCCTCATGTACACAGACAGCCCTCTCCTCCCATCACAAAACACTAACATATGTGAGAGATGCAATTATACAGCCAAACTGGAGGCTCAGGTATCTCCACCCAAGACTGAAACAGACAGTCATGAGGAGAAGGTTAACACTTGCACCACACCTCCAGCCTCACATAGACCTACTAAACCAGCACTGGCAAAAAATACACATAAATACATGAAATCATACTCGGAGGCTCTAAATAAAAACCTGCAAAAGCATCAGAGAGCTCCAAAGCAGACACCCACAAAACCTGCAACTCCTGTCACAAACCAAACACATAAAACACAAAATCAATGTGCCGCACAATCACAGCCCTTAAGGCGAAATAACATACCCAACACACTAGTAATAGGCAACTCAATAGTCAGGCACACTGATGCCCCACTCACTAGGCTGGACAAGGAGAAGGTTACTGTTAGCTGCCTGTCGGGAGCCAGAATCCGCCACATAACACAAGCACTCAGGTCACTCCAGAACAATACAAATATGACTCTGTCATTGTTCATTTTGGTGTGAATGACCTGAGCTGTACCTCCCTGGACTACATGGAGAGACATGAAGAGCTCTCTGATCATGTAGCCCAGGCGGGTATGACCCTGACCCTGAGTAGCATCCTGCCCTCACCAAGAATGATACCTCAGTATAAAGAAAAAAATGATCAATTTCAACAATTGGCTAAGCTTCTGGTGTCATTCAAAGGGGATCCAGTGTCTGTCCGCCCGGGATGACATGCTCGACAAGCCACGTTGCTTCGCAAGAAACGGCTTGCACCTGTCACCCCTTGGCTTTCAAATACTGGCCAAGGCTCTTGGTGCCCCCTTAGTGCCTTTTTTAGGCAAGGCTCAAAATTCAAACCCACCTCCGTAAAGAGCACAAGTTAAAAATTGAGGGTTATGCTACTCAACGCCAGGAGTTTAAACCTCAAAATGCAAGCGCTTGAAGCACTCCTAAGTATGGAGAACGTCAACATCTGTGCAGTAACTGAAACCTGGTTCAAGGCTCCAGAGAGCACTCCAGCACTACTGGGCTACAACTCATACCACACATTTCGGCCACAGAACACGGACCGAAACACAAAAGGAGGGGGGTGTATCCATATTCATCAAGGATACTCACACCTCTAGGTTAGTGGTGCAGCATGATACCTCTGAGATCATACATGTGCAACTAACATCGGGCAAATCTGCAATGCAAATTGTGGCCTGCTACAGATCAACCTACATGACCCTGGACCACCACTCCGCCTTTCTGGAGACACTGGAAAACATGAAGGTCCTACTGATCTTGGGAGATTTCAATTACCCTACCATTAACTGGGAAAACTACTTGAGTACAAACTCCCAGGCTCAGCGCTTTCTGGAATTTATCAACTCAAATGCCCTGGATCAGCTGATAAACTCCCCTACCAGAGGCCACAACATATTGGACCTGGTCATCGCAAACATGGGAGACAGATGCTCAGTACCGAAGGTCAACCCGTCACTGGCTAGATCAGACCATAAACTAATCACCCTGGATGTCCACACCCCAACCACCACCCCCAACCAAGGAAACCACTGTGAAAAACTTTTCTAAAGCTAACTTCACTTTACATAAGGCAGAGGTGGTAAGTTTCACAGCCCCCATGCTAAAGGATAACACTGTCCAAGATGCAGAATCCTTTACAATTGCACTCTATGAGCACCTACAAGGATGCATGGATTATGCCATCCCTAGCAAAACCAAGACTCACTCCCCTAAGAGAAGGAAACCAGTCTGGTGGACCCCTGCCATAAACAGGTTATACAACAAAAGGAGGAAACTAGTTCAGAAAAAAAGCAAATCCCAAGAAGGAAAGACATCCCTGATCAGTATCAGTAAGAAACTAAGGTCCCTCATAAAATCATCCAAGGCTAACTTCAAAAGAAAAACAGCCAAGGATTCGAAAGATAACCACAAAACCTTCTTTAGCTATGTCAAGAATCTAAGTGGCAACTCGCAGATATGCTCTGAGATTGTGCAAAATAGCACAAAATATACTGAACCTACTGATATTGTTAACATACTGGCAGATAGATTCAGTGCAAACTTCACCTCCCACTCACCTTCAAAAGGGCCCACAACAATACCGGAAAAGTGTAGTGTCCTGGAAATCACAGAAGCACAGGTGAAAACAGCCCTTTCAAAAGCCAAAAACACAGCATCAATGGGGCCAGACGGTGTCCCAGGCTGTGTCTTGCACGAACTACAGAACAAACTAACCCCCCACCTAAACACACTGTTCAACCTCAGCCTCTCCACAGGCTATGTGCCCATAGAATGGCGAACAGCAATGGTTATTCTGCTCCACAAAGGAGGGGCCACAAATGACCCTGGTAACCATCGCTCCATAAGCCTGACTAGCCTGGTCTGCAAGGCTATGGAGTGCATCATCATGGAACTCATTAACAAAGACATTGGGAACCTCCAAACACTTGACCCGACCCAGTTCGGCTTTGTTAAGGGCAGATCATGCCTACCAATCCTGGTTGACTTCTTCGAGACAGTTACCAAGGCCATAGACGAGGGAAAGGTGGTTCACACAGCCTACCTTGATCTCGCCAAGGCGTTCGACACCATTCCTCACTAGGGTATTATAGAAAAACTCACCAGCCTGAACATAAACCCCTACGTCACAAGATGGGTTGCCAACTGGCTTACAGACAGAACTCACACGGTAAGAATAGCGGGCTCCAGGTCTGACTCTAAACCAGTCACAAGTGGTGTCCCGCAAGGCTTTCTGCACATATTTCTCAGAAGTACAGGCAAACACAGGAGGACTATGGCTAACCAAGTTTGCCGATGACTGCAAACTGGGGGCCATAACCGACTCTCCGGTTGACACGGACATCCTCCAAAAAGGCCTTACTGAGACAGACACCTGGTGTCAAATTCATGGCCTCAAGCTAAATGCCAAAAAATGCATAGTCATCCCATTTGGGAAAAACAAAAAACCCCCACGAATTACCACATAGGCGGCAGCTGCCTTAATACAGAAGGGGTAATAAGAGATCTGGGGACCCAGGTAGATAGTAATCTCTCCTTTGACAATCATATTGCGAAAGTAGTTAGTAAATCCTTCTATGTGGCCCATCTAATTACTAAGGGGTTCGCATCTAGAAATAAAGAGGTTACAGTGCCCCTCTACTAGTCACTCATCTGACCCATCATAGAGTACAACGCCCCATTTGGGATGCACTTCACAAGACACTTCCAACAGCTTGAAAGACCATAAAAGCACCTCACCAAGAGGATTACTGGCCTCAAACATATGTCCCATGCAACCCGACTGAAAAAACTCCGGCTGTACTCAGTGGCATATTGCTTACTCAGAGGTGATCTCTGCCCGACTTACAAAGCCATGTCCAACTCAGAATTGATGGACATGCTCCTCCTAAAGAAATCCAAGTCAATGCGAGCCACGTGCTCTACTGAGCTAAACCTCACCACAACAATAAATAGAACATGCTGGAGGGATAGATTCCTGTCACACAGACTCCCCATGCTTTGGAACAAAATTCCTAACTTCATTAGGCAGAGCCCCTCACTAACACTCTTCAAGAGAAGCCTTGACGAGTGGATGGGTAACAGAAAGTACACCCCTGGGATCACTTCATTGGCTCTACTTGACAGAGGCTCAGTTAATCAATCAATGGGGCGGCGAAAGCTGACACACTCTGCCATCGGGCAGATAGCCTCGTACCTACACTTTAGGGGTGAAATGGGTTTTAAGAAGCTGGATCTGATGGGTCTTTACCTTCTTTGGGTATTTACAGCCACCACCATTTTCTTCCAGGATGTTGGTGCTTCTCCTCCTCTTAAAATACTCCTAAACAAAACCTTCTAGATCTTTATCAGTTTTCTCTCTCCTAGCTTCCAAACTTCCACAGGACAGCCATCTATTCCTGGGGAACCTTCCTGTAGATTGGTTACAGCCATTTTTATCTAATTTCTTCCTATCCTGTTAGTAATCAAGCCTCATCTACTTCTAACCTTTGGCATATTTAATTCTTTAACATTTCCATGTGTATCTTTTTGCGATTTCCATATTTCTCTGCTTTATACAGATTTTCATGAAATATACAAAATATTTTCTAGTACCTCAACAGGATCTCTTGTTATCTTACTTGTTACAGGCTCCCTAAGCCTGGCAACAACCCTTCCTATTTTGTTACCCGAGTCATTGTGCTAAAAGTTTTTATGCTCTGGGGTTATCAAAAAACAGTTGTACAACAGCAATCTTTCTAAACTCATGCACATTATGGAGGTAATCCCTTATTTTCCTTTTGACATTCTGCAATTGCTCATCTTCTTGTTCTGTGAGATCCCCCTGTTCTTCAATACTTTAACCTTTGTCAATCTCTCTAAACAATTCTTGTTACTGCTTCAACATCTCCCTCTTTCTCTTACTTCAACCTTATTTTTAAACTCCACCTTAATTTTATTCCATTCCCTAGCTATATTTTCAGAAGAAATGCCTAGAGTCTCTAATAACTCCTGAATAATTTCTACTAACCATTCCTTAAATTCCTCTCTTTTCAATATATAGGTGGGAAGGTACCAGTGTCCCATTCTTATTTCATTATCCTGTGTTTTTATTTTAATTATTATTGGCTCATAAACTGAAACAGTTATTGGATGCTTATCAAAACTTTTGATTAAATGCACATGCTCCTGTGAACTATAACTGCTGTCTAGCCTAGCCCAGTTTTTGTATCTTTATTCTTGGGGAATAAAGAAGTAAATTCACTCCAAACCCCCGCTATTGAATTCACATCTTCCATGCCAAATATTTTCAGAAATTTCTTCAAAAAAATCTACCCTCTTTTGTTATATTTTCCCTTCTGCCCCCCCCCCCCAATACATTTTCACTGCTGCAAATCAAATTCTAGTCCCCACCTATAAGTAATATTCCCTGCTGAAAACTGATAATTTCTCCCAGAATTTCCTTAAGCTCCATTATACCAGTTTTAGGTGGAATACAACCATGTGCCAATGTAATTCTCCACCCTTGCCAGTAGCCTCCTAGCACTGCAAATCTCCAGTTATCTTTTTTAACCCCTTATATCACTACTGGAGCTCCTCTTGCAATGAATACAAGTACTCATCTTTTCCTTTGTCCTAGGTATGCTGCTGAATAACCACCCTGAAAACCTGTCAAATTCACGTGTTCAGTTTTTTACAAATGTGTCTCCTGTAGGAAAGCTATTTGCACTCTATATTTTTTAATATAGTTCACTACTCTTTCTTTTTTGTATAAATCTGGGAGTCCATTTACATTTAAAGATAATACAGAAGGTGTCACGTTAAAAAGTTATTATTCCCACCTTTTATGTGTAACAGCTATTTTGTTAAATGTCTAGTTCCAGCTTTTTTGTTACATGCATATCCTGTTTGGCAGGTTGATCCTTTATACGGTTGTTTCTCGTTATCTCCATTTGAGCCTATGTCACATCTTCCAAAGCTTTTTGTTTTACTGAAAGCTTTCAAAAAAAAAAAAAAAAAAAAAAAAAAAAAAAAAAATACACCCCTAAAGCCTATTAACGTAGTACTAACAAACGAAACTAATACATCTTCAAATACCGATGTTTTACCCTCCTAACGGGAACAACTGTCCTAGACTGACTGACATACCCACTCACATTTTTGAATCAACCTAAAAGGAAGGTTATCCATGCTAAGACGCATGGTACAGCCTATGCTAAGTGCTATCTGGTTGTGTCTCATCTTTTATTACTCTCCCAGAATGAGAGAGCACTTGAATGCAGCCAGTCTCGTTAACTAAGAACTGCATTTAGATTAATGTGCAATGCCTGAATTGGTAACAGCATATTAAGTTAATCCAGTACAGCCTTGATTAAGTCACTACCTGTATTTTCTGTATATCTTAAATACAGCAATTACCATGCACTCAGTATGGGCCTCATCTCTATTGTTTTAAAAGGATAACAGGGGAAGCCCTACACTGATGCTGAATTAGAATAATAAAGCAGGCAAACATCTAGGAATAGTGTGTCCTTGCTCCAGCCCTTATTTTTAAGATACACAGAATTGTGTGTTAACTTTTCTACTGCTCTCTTCTAATAGAGTAAGCGACACCTGCAGAGACGGCATCACACTACTAAAACATTGCTAAATAAGAGGAGAGTCGAACTACAAAGATCACCAATGACTCTGGTAAATCTTCCTCAAAACCAAGAATCCTGTGCACACCAAAAGTGAGTCACAGAACAAGTACATAAACCACAACATAGATGTGAGGAGATAGCTGTCCCCAGCATGAAAAAGTACAGTTGTGTACACTTACCATAAATGTAGATGTTAGAGTATTCACTGTTGCAGTCATCACACTTGGGTTATCTGCCTGCAGGTAGCCCTCAGTCGGCCCGAATACCAGAGTCTTGGGATTTCTGCGTCAGATGCTTCCATGACATCAGGTCGTCATGGGTATAAAACATGCAGCCGACGCCATTACAATCAGTTTTTCTTGCCCTAGATGTCAGGACCCCCATAATAGGAAGCAATTACATGGTGTGGAACACATCCAGTAAAAAGTAAATACCAAAGCCATAAGATATGGCCAAAAAGAGGATAGGTAGAAAGCACAGAAGAGTCAGGGGGCTGGAGGGAGGATAACCAGGACTGCAACAGTGAATACACTCGAACATCTACATTTATGGTAAGTGTACACAACTGTACTATGTTCTTAGTGTTTCACTGTTGTAGTCATCACACTTGGGTTGATTCCCAAAGCTGAGGAAGGGTGAAGTCAGTCAAATAATAGTAGGCCTGGCTAGCAAGCCTTGTAAGACTGCTGTGGCAAATCCAGCTCTGGATTTAGAAAAGACAGGTAAATGGTAATGCTTGGTGAAGGTGTGTACAGAACTCCAGGTTGCAGCCTCCAGCATCTCCCTGGTAGGGACTCCCCTGAGAAATGCTGTAGAGGTGGAGGTAGCCCTAGTGGAATGAGTTCTGATCCCCTGTGGAGTAGGTTTTCCATGGTGTCTGTAGGAGAAATGGATGCAGTGTGCTATCCATTTGGAATTGGTTTGCTTTGAAATGGCCTTGCCTTCTGCCCCTGCAGCAAAGCTGACTAGCAGCTGGTCAGATTTTCTGAAAGACTTAGTCCTGTCAATGTAGAACCAGAGTTGTCTGTGCATCTCCAAAGACTGCAGGATCCTTTCCCCCTTTATTCTGAAGATTAGGGAAAAAGGCTGGTAAATGGATGGATTGGTTTAGAGCCACACTGGATACCACCTTGGGCATAAAAGATGGGTTAGTCCTGAGGGAAACCCTGTCAGCATGGAAAATAATGAAGGGTTCCACAGCCATTAGTGCCTGTAACTCAGACACACTTCTTGCTGAAGTGATGCCTAGAAGTAAGGCTGTTTTCCAAGAGAGTAATTTTAACTGTGCTATAGCAGCAGCCTCAAAAGGGGGGAAGCGTGAGCTTCTCTAGTACAAAGAGAAGGTCCCAGGCAGGGGTGGGAGCACTCCTCGGAGGTCTTAAATTGTTAGCTCCTCTCAGGAACTGTTTGACCAGAGGGTGAGAAAAGGGAGGTGTCTCCGTATTATGAGCTGAGATGACAGAGGCATGAATCTTAATAGAAGAGAAGGATAGGCCTTTGTGGAGCAGCTCTGTTAGATAATCTAGGATTTGAGGTAAGGAGGCACAGCTGTGTCCTTTCCTTGAGACTGGCTCCAAGAACAGTATTTTTTCCATTTTTCCTGAATAGGATTTCCTAGTTCTAGGCCTTCTGGCTTAAAGGATGACGTCCAGCACCTGTTTTCTGAGGGTTGCTGGTGGTGTATTCAGGGGATAAGTCAGGCTGCAAAGTTCAGGGTTTGCAGCTGTGGATGCAAAATCTGTCCCTCCTGCAAGGACAGCAGGGAGGGGGTCGGATGTAGGTGCCAGGGTGGGACTGCTGCCAGACTTCATAGGAGTAGGTACCAGTGCTGGTGTGGCCAGTCCGGTGCAGTAAGGATTGTTCTTGGTTTGTCCTGTTTGATCTTGAGTAGGACTTTTTAGAGGAGGGGCAGAGGGGGAAAGGAATAAATTGAGATGTTTTCCCATGTAAAGGATAGGGCATCCACTTTCCATGCTTGGCTTTGGGGATTTTTGGTGCAAAACTTGCTCAACTGATGGTTTTGGGGGGAGGCAAAGAGGTCCACCTCTGGGTTAGAAGTTTGAATGAGTTGGGTTCCAGTTTCCACTCGTGTGGGTCCAGTGGATTTCTGCTTAAGTCGTATACCAGTGAATTTTGTTTGTCTGGCAGGAATTGAGCTTGCAGATGCACTTGGTTGCTCAAGGCTGTGTTCCACAGGGCCATGGCTAACCTGCAGAGTGGGTAGGAATGATTTCCCCCTGCTTGTTTATGTACCACATAACTGTGGTGTTGTCTGTCTTTATCAAGAGTTGTCCTGGAAGGATAAAGGCATTTGAAGGCTGTCAGAGCATTCTGTACAGCTAACATTTCTTTTTGATCGATACGTAGGTGAATTTGTCCTGGGCTCCATTTGCCTTGAATGCATTTGCCAGCCATGTGAGCCCCACAATGCATAGTCTGATGCGTCTGTTGTCAGGGTTTGGGCGGTGAGGGGTTGAGTGAAAGGGAGTCACTTGTTGTGGTTGCAAGCCTCTGCCCACCAAAGGAACACTGCCCTTAGACAAGGAATGATAGGAATAATTGTTTCCAGGTCCTGAGAATTTTGGCATCAGAGACTTTTTAAGTACCACTGAAGTTTCCTCATATGCAATCTTGAATATGGAATTAGTAGAATGCATGAGGCCATACACCCTAGGGCTTGCAGTATTTTTCTTGCAGATAGCTGGGTTGTGGTGGCTATTAGTTTGAAGTAGTTTGTCAAATAAACCTGCTTTTCTGGAGTAAGGAATGCCATCTGGGAAGTTGTGCTCAAGCTTGCACCCAGGAATACAATCTTTTGGCTGGGCACCAGATGTGATTTATTTTCGATGATGGTGTACCCCAGAGAAGTTAGAAGTCTCTTTACAAATGCCAGGTGCTGAAGCAGCAATTTCTGACTGTCCGCCTGAATCAGGCAATCACCCAAGTATGGATAAAATTTAAATTTTTCTCTGTCTGCAGTATGCAATATCTGGAGCCAGGCACTTTGTGAATAACCCTGGTGCAGTAGATAAGCCATATGAAAGTGCAAAGAACTGATAGTGTATACAGCCTGCCCTGAAACGTAGATATTTCCTGCAAGATTCCCTTATGGGGATGTGCAGATAAGCTTCTTTAAGGTCTAAGTTGACTAGACAGGAGTCCTTGGCTAGCATAGAAGCAGCTGTTGTAGTGTAAGAATTTTGGGACCACCAGGAAGGTGTTGAGAATGGACAGGTCCAGGATAGGGTGTCAAGAGCCCTCTTTTCTGGGCACCAGGAACAGAATGGAGTAGAAACCCTGTCCTCTTTGCTATATTGGAACAGGTTGAATAGCCCAGATACCGAGAAGAGAAAGTACTTGCTTTTGAGCCTCTGCCCACTGGTTTGGAGGAAGGTCTGGCAACCTGCTTGGGGTTGGCAGTGAGTGGAAGTAGAATCTGCATCCCTGGGATATAATGTTTAGGACCCATTAGTCCTGGGTAATGGACATGTAGTTTTTTGCATGCAGGACAAGTTTTCCTCCTAGGGGTGCAAGTACTTGGCCATGGCTGGGAAGGATGATAGAAAAGTCACTTTGAATTTTTTCTATAAAGGGGTGGCTTACCACTCCCTATTTTTGAGGGGGTGCACTCCATTGTTTAGATCTCTGTGCACCCTGAGACTGTAGCCTTGGTGGTCTGTTGCCCCAGAGTTTGAGCTGAGAAGACCTGGTAGGGACTGGAAAGAACCAGTTTTTTGAAGGCCAATGCCTACTGAATCTAGGTGGCTGTACCTGTAAGAAATCTTTAACAGTCTGCATAGATTTAGCTTTTTTCTCCATCTTTTTAAGAACCTCTTCTGCTTTTGTGCCAAACAAACGTTCCCGGTTTAATGGAGCGTCTAGTAATTTTGCTCTGATATGGTCTGGCAAGATTTGTTCCTTCAGCCAGGCATGCCTTCTCAGTACAGACCCAGTGACAGCAGCCCTGCAAGATGCTTCTAAGGCATCAAAACCACACTGTAAAGTAGGTTTACTGACTTAGCCTGCAGATTTTCTGCAAAATCTGGAAGTAACATTTTTTGTTTAATTAGTTTCATAATATGCTGCTGGTACTTCAACATGTGAAACTGGCAATTTAAAGCCCTGATGGCAAGAGTTGCAGAGGTATATACCTTCTTGCTCCATCTGTCCAAAGCCCTCGAATCCCTGTCCGAAGGGGTAGGAGTTTTGGCTGTAATAGCCTTAATACCTCTAGGTCCCTGGAAAACGGTCTCTGGATCCTTTGCGAGAGTCAGGTACCCTGTAGTAACGGTCAGGCTTTCTAGGAGCTGGTGGTAAAGTATCAGGAGTAAAACTGGAATCCATGAAAACATCATCTACAATATCCAGGACAGGGGGTACAGCTAGAGGCCTGTGCTGAGGCAAGTCTAAAAATTCTCAGAGTCTCTTTTTGGACTGTAGGTAGTCCTGGCATTTCCAGCGGAAATGCTCTCTTAAGGTATGCAAGGTTTCACGAAAAGAAAAGTCCTCTGGAGGGGAGGCAGAGGGAATGGAATCCTCTACATCTGAATCCTCATAAGTAGATAAAGGTATGTCCTGGTAATCAGAGGGATCAGAGTCATTGCACTCATGGTTTGTTGAATCAGAAGGGAAATCATTTCTTTGTCTTTCAGAGGGGGAAGGCTGGCTTCCCCTAATTAGAGTTATAAGGTCTGCAGCCATTCTAAGCATTTGTTTCTGTTGCATGGGAGCTTGAGCATGCATTTTGATTGTCTGTTTTCTAGTCGTAGTGCGAACTCTGGGCCTGAGAAACTCAAGGCGTTTTAGCCTGAAATGAATTGTCGGTTTAATACAAACATCGGAAGGTCGGAATACACCCTCAGAAGCCGGTGCCTGCACAGCAGCTCCAGACCCATCCAAGGTAGAGACATCTGCAGGTTTCATAATCGAAGAAGCATCTCGAGGCATATCGGACTCTGAATGGGTCTCGGAGGCCTGTGAATCTGTAGAAGCGGGTATCAGGGGCAGCGAAGGCACCTCATTGATTACCGGTGGACTGGCGACTAGCTTAACGGAAGCATCGTTGGCAGTTTTTGACCTATGCGGTCTGTCTCTGTCTTTATCCTTCGTTTTTTTCGGAAGATTGGTAGTCAGATGGCTTACTGAAGCCATTTTGGAATACGGAGAATGACAGTGAAAGAATTTAGCAACAAAGATTGCCCGACGACAAATAGTTCAGGCGTTAAACAAGGCACAAAACCAACAGCGAGGGACTTCGTGGTCTGGGCCTAAACAGGTGACGCACTAAGAATGAAAATCTCTGTGATGTATTTGCTTTCCACAGGCAAGACAATGGTTAAATTTTTCTGACATCAGTTAGAGCAAGAAAAAAGAATCCCCAACGGGGTACTTAGCTTTAGAAGACTTCAGGTTTGAAACTCGAAAAATGAAAATTTCAGGTAGCGGCTGCCCGGAACTTGCGAACTGCTTCTGCTTCGGGCTCCAGTGCAGCAAGAAAAGCTGATGTAATGGCATTGGCTGCATGTTTTATATCCCTGACGACCTGACGTCATGGAAGAGGTGACAGCATCAGACGCAGAAATCCCAAGACTCTGGTATTTGGGCCGACTGAGGGTAATCTGCAGGCAGATAACCCAAGTGTGATGACTGCAACAGTGAAACACGAAGAACATCAGCAGATAAATAACAAGGAAACTGAAGGCTGAGAAAAGTGAAAAATAAAAAATCCGAAACTTAGAATTAAAAGAAACAAACAGTTCAACAATTTGGTTATCAAGTCATTTTCTACAAAAGTAATAAAAAAAACTTGAGCAGACATAGTGACTACAATAACTCAGCTTTCATTTATAAGTGCTTTCATCCACCAACTGGGCTTCATCAGATCAATTTTTCAGTAACAGCTTTACCTGTGGAAAACTAAAGATATACTTAACAAAAACAAAACCATAAATCATGACTGACAAACTCATGCACAATAATGAGCCAAAACAGGGAGTAACTCGTGGCAAGCTAGCCTACCAGTATAAGCAAACTTGAAAGTAAACCAGTAATCTAACAACCTCAACAGGTTTGCTTATACTGGCAGGCTAGCCTAGGTGGTTTAAAGTGCATATATAAAACCCAGAGTTATTCCGGTCTGCTTGAGTTTTGATCTACTACTCATTTTCTGGATCAGTACTCTCTCATCTCTCTCCTTATCTAATTACATTGTAATTTCAAGGTGTGACTTCTTGTTCACATGTACCTTATATGAATGACGGCAGCAAGTTGGACTCTCTGAATTCCATTGTGATATCATGCACACATGATCAGGGCTGAAGCACATCAGTGCTCTGTGTGTGGTACAGTGTGGAACCAGCTTTCAGAACTGAATGCTGATACGGCATTTGTAGTAAGGACTGAAGAATCTTTGCACTACATGTGCAATATCTAGGTAAGCTGCTTGTAACAACTGGGGTCCATGTTTAGCCATTGAACGGAAAAAACAAAAAAAATTGCTGAATGCAATTACATCAAAAATGCCTTTCAGCAAAACTCCTCATGTGGGGGGGGGTCTGTGCTTCCCCACACCCCCCACTAATTATATATACCAACTCTGAGATCACACTACAGTGGGAAAAGGGCAAATTTCCTGATCCCTACCATAATGTGATCTTACCTGAATGGCTCGATAAATGGCATGTTCAATGAATCATGCCGTTCGATGGCTGAACATAGTGGTTTGCTGCAGTTAAGAAGAAAGAAAAGCATTTTTTTTGGTCATCTGCTTACCAGAGGAGATTTTTTTTTTTTCTTGTCTTGGTCCTCAACCTGGAGTTGAGGTGGGTGCCATAACACCAGAGTATCTCTCTTTACATACATAGCCATATGCTTACAGGCTTGTTTTTACCAGGCTGAGGAGTGGCGATTCATCACGGTGACATAGCAGAAATTCCCTGAGGTTCCAGAGCAGAATAAGTTTTTTTTGTTGTTTACATTTATTTCATTGAATTGCACATCTTAACACGCTTATAGTTGTGCTATATAGCTAATCTACTACATTTTGCATGGTTATACACAGCTTTTTTTTTTTACGTTTCACTGCATTTTTGTACTGTTTTAAACTATTTTCATTGCTAGTGTTTCATTACTGTAATTGCACTTTTATTTAATTACTTAACTGTAAACTACTTTTTCATACGGAGAGTTGTATTTTCTATTTGTGAGTGCTCTATCTGCATTTTTCTGTGAAGTTTCTGTGTTCTAGTCAGGTAGCAGAGTTTGGATAGAGGTCTGCTGTATCCAGGCCTGGTGGTTTTGCTTGTCGAGTTTCCTGTGTTTCTTGCAGCCATCTTATGCTGGTAGGGGCTTGTCTTCTCCATTAGTGAAAGTAACAAGGCTGCTAGACCTTCTCTAGCATTAGTGATTGGTTGAAAGTGCAGGGGCTAGCAGGACTGGGTAGTAATTCGAGCTTCTAGAGTCTTCCATCTTTTCTGGTGTCTAAATCCTGTGTTTACAGGGTGTTGCACTTGTTTGCTCGTTGCGCACTGCTGCTGCGCTGTTTTAACCCATTGCGAGGTATCTCTGTTGCATTTTTTCTCCCTTAGCAGCACTCCTGTGTAACTGACGCCCTGCCTTGCAACTACTGTGTTGATTTTATCCAGCCCTACTCACACCTATAGGTACTCTATTCTGATAGTACCTACTCTTCGTCCTTGACCTCTCTTCCACAGATTCTGACAACCATGGACAGACAACATCCCGTGGCTTCCCCTGCTAGTCTGGTTGATATGGGCATCGTGAGACAGTGTAACAACTGCCTCGTGCACACGGACCACCCTCTTCTTCTACCGCCCAGGAACACGACATGTGAGAGATGCAGTTACATTACGAACCTAGAATCCTTGCTGCTTCAATCACAAGCCAGTACATCTGGCACTGAGAAAGTTGTTTGCACAACCACCACACCTCTACCACCACCCACACCTGTACAGTACATTCCTACATATGTGGAGATTCTCAACAAAAACATACCTAAACAAGAGAGACCTCCAAGGCAAAAGCACACACGCATATCACAGCCCCACTGCACCAAGCACCACACATAGTACACATAGCAGTGTCTCACAGCCTCTAAGGCCAAGCCACAAACCCAACATACTAGTCACAGGAGACTATTGTGAGACACACAGATGTGCCCCCTCACCAGGCTAGACAAGGGGAAAGTCACGGTAAGTTGCTTGTCAGGTGCTAGAATCTGCCATATCACTCACACACTCAAGTCTCTCAACAACAGGTACTGTTATAACTGTCAAAGTCCATGTTGGTGTGAATGACTTGAGACGTACCTCTCTGAACTATATGAAGAGAGACATGATTGAGCTCACTGAATGTGTGTCCCAAGCAGGTATGTCCCTAGCCTTAAAGCAGCATCCTACCGTCACCCAGAATGATGCTTCAATACAAACAGAAAATGACTGACATAAAAACTGGCTTAGTTTCTGGTGTCATTCCAAGGGGATCCAGTACCCGACAGCCTGGGAGGACATGACTGACAGCCCATGATTCTTTGCCAGAGATGGCCTTCATCTGTCTCCCCTGGGCTTCGGGCTTCTAGCAAAGACTTTTTTTTAGGCAAAGTCACGAGGACAAAATTACCACATGAAAAATTCTTCTAAATGAAATTTAAAGGTAATGCTGCTAAACGCTAGAAGTGTTAACATGAAACTGCACTCATTGCAAGCATTAATTTGCCCTGGAAGATGTTGACATTTGTGCAGTCACTGAAACCTGGTTCAAAGCTGCAGAGAGCATCCCAGCCTTACCAGGTTACTTGTCTTACCGTACTTTCAGACCCCAAATGGAGGGCTACAAAGCCAAAGGAGGTGGAGTTTCAATATTTATCAAAGACTTACACACATCCAGGCTGGTCAAACAGTATGACGCAAAGGAGACACTCCAGGTGCAGTCAAGTATTGACAAAACACCTATTCAAATCGTAGCTAGCTACAGACTCCCAACAGTGACTCAGGAGGCCCACTCCACCTATCTGGATTTACTTGAAAACATCAAAATTCAGCCCTCTACCCTGATCCTGGGTGACTAACTACCCAACTATAGAGTGGAAGACCTATTCTAGCTCAAACATGAATGCCCAGGGATTCCTAGACTTCCTCAATGCCAATGCATTGGATCAGTTGGTCGAAAACCCCACAAGAGGTGAAAATATCCTGGACTTGGTGCTAACCAACATGAGTAGTCACTACAGCACCCCTAGAGTGTCATCCTCCTTGGTAAGATCAGACCATAGAGCAATCACTTTCGAAGTCACCATCTCCCCTGCCCCCCCCCCCCTTTGCTAGGGTCGAACAAAAAAAAAATTTCCAAAGCGGACTACAACCTTCTGAAAGCAGGTATAAGCAGCTTCACAGCCACTATCCCTTCAGTTGGAACAAGCACTAATGTTCAAGCCTACACCGAAGAACTATAAGGAGTACCTATATAGCTGCATGGACTCAGCAGTACCTGAGAGGACCAAATCATCTTCCTCAAGGAAGAGTAGACCTGTCTGGTGAACAGTAATAAACAG
>NC_056743.1:1924062670-1924065170 GCF_019279795.1 Protopterus annectens | reverse complement strand
GAATATCATCTAAATATAAAAGATATCTTTATTTGAATTTGGTCTGTTTGATGCTCTAAGTGCAGACTGCTGGATCAGCATTGCTGATGGCTCAAGAGAGAAGACAAGAGAGTGTATGGGCAGCCTTGTGTGCTACGTCTTTTCAAATAAAATATACTTGAAATCCTGCATGGGTTTTCATCTTTTGAGATTTCTGATAAAACTCAGATATGAGGCACACAAACATTTAGGAAACCCAAATTTCAACAAAATAATTTCATACGGCCACGTCATTGTGTCAAAAGCTTTTTTGGCATTTACATTTACTTATTTATTAGACATTTGTTGATCGGGTCAGTCCGACTGAGCCAAAGCCCTTTTTCAGTGGTGGCCCAGGTAGAAAAGCTCCACAAAAGAAGTACAAACATAATGAATAGTAGAACTAAAGATACAGTGCGTTATAAAACAGGTTACATAATAGTAAAAAAAAACATCACTTACACATGACAAATTATAAACTTTCACTTGTGAATCAAGCAATACAGTCACAGTGTAATACAGGGTCAAACACATGTTTGGGGAATAAAATTTAACACAAGAGTTGTAGAAAATATTTAAGTTAAGTAGATCTAATACAGTGTTAGTTACAGGTTCCACGAGGTGTAGGTGTGAGGGAGGAAAGGAGTAGCAGGTGGCACAATCAAGGAGAGTTGTTACAATGACAGATCCATGTGTCATTTAGAAAATGTTTGTCACCCACAAAAATTAAAGGTCGATACCAATGTCCAAAGGGACTTTATTCCAGGATTGGGAAGAGTAAGAGCTGTATAGGTTTTGTTCCGTTTTGCTTTTGGGTTTGTAGATTTGAAAGATGTTTTGGTCACAGCTTCGGAGAGACCAAAGAAGGGTGTAGACCGAGACAAGTGAGGCAATGTCAGGACAGGAGGAGGGTTGGTACAATACAGAATGTATGATCTGAAGCCGAGAGAAAAGCAATGGATGAGGACATTTTAACCAGTTTAGACTTTTAAGGGAAAGACAGTGGTGAGAGTAGTAGGTTTGATTTGCAGTGAATCTAGCAGCATTATTGCAAGTGGACTCTAATTCTGACAGAAGAGTGGTCTGGAGATTGGTGACGATTTGTGAGCCATAGAACAGGCTTAGAAGAAGGTAAGCATGGGTTAGGGGAATTTTTGCTTTGTTAGAGAGAAATTTTTTTTGTTTCTGTAAAGAAGTCCAGGTTTTTGGTGGATTTTCTTAATGTTGTTGAAAACTTGCAAGTCGAATTTTAGTTGGTCTACGATGACCCCCAGAAACTTGGCATGGACTCCACTGAGATAGGAGTATTACGGGAACAGACTGTGAAGGAAGGTTTTACATGGTTCATAGTTCTGGGAATAAAAAGCAGAAGTTTAGTTTTCTTAGGATTTAGGGAGCCAGTTTTCAATTGATAAGAAGGATTTTTGTGTGATAAGAGTCTGCTAAGGTGATGACTGTAGAGTAATCTGCATATTGCACAAGTGATGACAGAGGACAGGATATAAACATTTGATTTGTAAAGATGCTAAACAGGAATGGGCCAAGGATAGATACTTGAGGTACGCCCATCTTAATGGGAAGGACAGGAGATATAGTAGAGAGATATTTGACAGACTTGAAGTTGGTCACTCAGGTAACTAGCAAACCAGAAAATAGTTGAAGTGGATAGCCTTAGTTCAGATAGTTTGACAAGATCAGGGGGTGAGATACTGTCTCAAATGCTTTCGCGAGATCAAGAAATAGGCTAGAGACAAGTTTGTTATTGTCTCTGGCTTGGGATATAGTGTTTAGGAAGGAAATTAGGGCAGTGGAGGCCCTGTGATTTGGGCGAAAGCCATGTTGTGTGGGGGTGAGCAAGTTTTCTTGCAAGAAGTCCTGAAGGATTTGTTTGTGAACACATTTCTCTAACATTTTGGAAAGTAGGGGTAGAATACCAACAGGTTGAAATTGGCAAGTTCAGAGGAGTTACTTCCTTTGTGAATGGATAAAGTATAGAACTGCTTCCAGATTGTGGGAATTTTAGATTCACACGGGCTAGCATCTACCAATTCATCTGTGTCATATGCATCACCAATGCTGTTTTTATTATACTGTCAAATGTCTACCAAGAAAACTTTCAAGGGGCAACTAATTTGCAAGGTTGCTCTGGAAAAAAAGTCAGACCAGCATAAATAAACACAGGGTCTCATGATCATTCCCTTACTGGTCAATCCTACAGTAAATCTGTGGATTTTCAGTCAGTCATCTGGTTCAGGTTTAAAGAAAGATAAGTGTGTCACAGTACTTAACATGCAGGAGAAGTTTATTCCAGAGGTTTGAAAGGCACTGGATTATAAACTTATCGGTCTGTCTTGTTTTAGCTGTTGAAGGCCTAAGTCCTTGGCTCTAATACTGGTGAATTTACAGTTACATTGTTCACACCTTATCTGGACAAATGGATGGGTAACAGAAGTACCTTGCTTTATGTACAAAGGAAGCCAAT